>NC_085138.1:190608868-190908270 GCF_035046485.1 Aedes albopictus
CACCCTCTAAAGCAATGTTAAACAGCAAGGTCAAACGGTTAAACGAAAGGTCATCACTTTGCCGTAATCCTCTGCGAAATTCGAAGGAACTCGAGAGTGTCCCTGATACTCGAGCTACGCACATCACTCGATCCATCGTCGTCTTGATCAATCGAATCACTTTATCCGAGAACCCGTATTCGTGCATAATCTGCCATAGCTGTTCTCGATCGATTGTATCATACGCCGATTTAAAATCGATAAACAAGTGATGTGTGGGCACGTTGTATTCGCGGCATTTCTGCAACACCCGGCGGATGCCGAATATCTGGTCCGTTGTGGCGCGTTCACCCATATATTCAGCCTGATATTGCCTCACGAAATCTCTAGCAATCGGTGATAGACGGCGCCATAAAATTTGAGAGAGTACCTTGTAGGCAGCGCTCAGTAATGTGATCGCGCGGTAGTTCCCGCAATCTAACTTGTCGCCCTTTTTGTAGATGGGACACACGATACTTTCCATCCACTCCTCCGGTAATACATCCTCCTCCCAAATCTTGGTAATGACCCAGTGTAGTGCTCTCACCAGTGCATCTCCACCGTATTTTAGAAGCTCGCTTGGTAGTTGATCTGCTCCAGCGGCTTTGTTGTTTTTCAACCGGCCAACCTCCTCCTCAATCTCTTGGAGGTCGGGAGCCGAAAGTCTTTCGTCCTGTGCACATACTCCTAGATCTGTTACCACGCCACCTTGATACTTGCAACGTCGCCATTGAGGTGCTCATCGTAATGCTGCCGCCATCTCTCGACCACCTCACGCTCGCTCGTGAGAATATTCCCGTGACTATCTCGGCACATGTCGTCTTGTGGCACAAAGCCTCTGCACTACCGGTTCAGCTTCTCGTAGAACTTCCGTGTGTCCTCAGCGCGATACAGCTCATCCCAACCCGATCAGAAAGGCATAACAAAATTATAACCGATTGAGTTATTTATTTCAAAGATTTTTCATAACAGAATGAGTTATAAAATTCGCCGGTTAGGTGTTAAAATAACAAAAAATATAACTAAAAATGCTCTATCCATTACATAATTATAACAGGTGTTGATACAATTTTATCAAATTTATAACAACGTGAGATATAATAAATATTGGAATGATCAAAAAGTTATAACACATGTTGTTATAAATTAGATATAAATATATTGGGTAAAAATTGAGTTGGGTAAATTTTAACTCATTTTTTGGGTAATTTTTATTAAGAGTGTTATTTATTTTTAGCGAAAAGTTTTTTGTATATAAAACTTGCCCTACGTAGTATATAAAAAACCCTCACCCAGACGGGAATCGAACCAAGGACGCCAGCCTTTAACTGCAATCCGGCGCCTTTATCAATGAGACCATTGCAGCACTTGAAGTGAAAGGCGGTATATGATCAAGTGGTTCTTCGTTTTGGCGGCTGGTCTATAAATAGACTCATTCGTCCAACGTACAGGGGAGAGAAAATATGACGTCACATAAAAGTGTTCTTGATACAGATCGCAATTACGTCATCTTAGGATATAATAACAAAAGTAGATATAATTTGATTATAATTGTAACTCAATAATTTGCTCTGCATTTTGGCATGCTTTATCTCATGATTCAGACTAGAAATAAATGTCGTATCTTCATCAAAGTTGTAGAGATAGTTAATGGCTAAACAGTGAAAAGAGTGGTATACAATTTCACCTTCTCTTGGTGCTAGCGAGCAATTAAATCAGAACATTTCGACATGTGTTATTAAATAATAATCAAGGAAGTTCCTACATAGGGCAAAGTTATGCTGCAGTCTGGTGGTTTAAAATTTCATCGCATCATGGCGTTAGTGTGCATTTCTGGAGATTGTCAGATTTAGATGGCTTGTAAAATAAAAAAAATGCAGTGCTTAAAGCACAATTTCAACATTACATGGTACAAGATTTGCATACTAAAGCAATTCTGTGGCGTATGCTTTGCCTCGTGATATCATATAATGTTTTTATTTTCAGCAAAAATAGTTTAAATAAGAAATTCCCCCACTAGTTGAAAGCACGTATTCAGCATTTGCTCAAGATGCATGACGATGTCCATCAACACATCAGTAAAAAAGAAATAGCCTTCTGCTATTGATTGGTTTTTTAAAAGCTTTCAACAGTGTTTCTCATTTTGAACTACTGCACAGATTATCATATCTATTTGTTTTCAGTTGAGGTTCTGTTTCATTGAGTAAATCCTATTTGAATAACCGCTTTAAAATTGTGGAAGGTAAAGGAAATCATTGAAGCCCGATCGGTACTCTTTCGGGCGTGCCACAAGGATCGGTTTCAGGACCATTGATGTTAGCCTTATTTATCAACGACCTTCCTTCATCTTTGAGTATGTAATATCCACACCACATGTTTGCAGATAATAAGAAGCTGTATTTCTACTGAATTAATATGGACGTTAATTGCATGGCAATGAAACGTGACTTACGACATGGCGTGACCAAATTAGATATAAATTTCAAAGCTCTACAAATTATTTTGTTAATAATCAATTCTTCAAAAACTAAGGTGATTTTCTTTTGCAGGCGACTAATTGTTTCAGTTGTATCATGTTAATTCAATAACAATGATAATTATTTTAATTAATTTATTAAAATAATCTTGAATGGGACTACAAACTGCAAAACCTATGGAGGATTGTGAAACTTAAAACTTACTTAACAGTATCAATGAAAGTCTCTTTTTCATATCGATTTTGTTGCCTCACTTATCATAGCTTCATGTGACCGTTTGAGAGTTGCATTAACCCTAGTAGGAAGGTGGGGTCAATATGATCCAGACAAGCACGCTGAACGTACGCTACGCCTTCGTGGTGCAAAAGCCTAACATATTAGGAGGGTTAAATCATTGCATACGTTGGGCATTAAATTTTACTAGATACTCTGTGTGGCTCACCTACAATGACAACTGCTGGGATACTCATTTCTTATTTTTTTTTTAACTACGTTGCTGTGCGATGCTACATACTTAGTTGAGCTCGGCTAATTTTCATTTTTTTGCCGAGATCCGCACAGCCGATTGCTCGGCAACCTAAATTTAACTGAAATATAGGCAAAAAATCAATTTTATTCATAGCACCCATGGGTGCCGCTGGCATCAAACTTCAAACGTCAAATGTTTAGCCGAGATTCAGCAAATGAACTTTAACCGAGATTTGTACAGCCGATCTCGGCATTCTGTTTTAAGTGTGAATATAGAATCATTCGCTAAGGACCTAAAATCATCACTAAGATACTGATGATCTTAAGGCTTAAGCATCCGTCATCATTTATCGGAAAATAAAAAGCAGTTTTCTCGCTGTAAATCAAAACATCGACCATGAAAATATATTCACTGCATTCTATTAATCATGTGGAGTACAGTGAATATTAGCGCGACAATATCCATCTGAGCTTTCTTAAAAGTTTGGATCATGATTCAAACATGTCAAAAATATTGCATTTGTTTATTTAAGGTTTGAATTCCAATTTGTGTTAGTGAATTTGAACCTAGATAATCGAAAAATCGATTTTGAACTTCCAATAAGGGATAACCTTGAATCCAAAGTTGTTGGCTATTAAATGTTCAAGTTAAGAACTCTTAAATAGCTCAATAATTGACTACCCTTCGTGATATTGAACTGTTGTACTTGGTCCACTCTGACTGAAAATAAAAATTGAATATGGTAATCATCAGGGTAATGACAGGAACATCAAATTTCAAACTTCCTGCTCACATTATATACCACTCCTATTAACTGTTGTCCTACTTGTGCATCATTTTTGCATCTAATATGTGAAAACTTGAGTGCAAACTGTAGTTGGTTGTAGATTTTCTAAAAATCGTTCACTCAGACCGGACTAAGTACAATCAATTACTTAGCAATTTCTCGGTTTCAAGCTTTATTTTACATGTTTTCGAGATCAATACAGAGCGATGCTTTTATGAATAGTTATTAAGGTTTATGGCAAAAATTCAAGAACATTTGTTGAAAAACTCAAAACTTATAGAGTTGCAAACTTTAAAGTCGTTTTTCTAGAAATATGGTTAAAGACACATGGTCCTCTCTGACATAACGCCGACCAAATACAAGTATGTAAATAAATAAATTTAATGAATAACCTGAATTTTCTTAAAGGTCTGGATCATGATTCGAACTTGTCAAAAATCCTGTATTTCACAAGCGCTGTAGCACCACACAGCGGCGTAATTGCGTACCAAACACCACATGTAAAATATTCATTTGACATAAACTGCATTTTCAAAACTATAACTAAGTTTGTTATAATGTTCATATAAAGATGATCAAAATATTTTTTTTTGTATTATAACTGACCTTGTTATAATTCTGATATAATTAAATCAGGTTTTCAAATCATTTTTGTCAAATATATCTAAATATAACAAACGTTGATATATCTATCAACCACTGATATAATTCTGTTACATTTTTGTTATGCCTTTCTGATCGGGAATGTTCTAAATTTCACAGGTTAGGCCCATCGGAAAAAGTGGTGTTAGTGATATGATAATTTTGAAGTAGTAGTCGTGTCATGTCAACTTCGGCAAGCCGAAATCACACGAACTTGCCGAAGGTGACGTCACGTTCCAGAAGCTCCGAACAAATTTTCTGGCGAACGTGACGTTGCGATCAGCTGATCGGCTTGTTTACATATTTTTGGCGACAAATACAGGCAAACATATACGTTCACCCGGACCTGTGAATAATTGACATCGAGCTCATCCATCGCTACACGATCTCGTTCTTTACTTGATCGTTCTTCCTGCTGGCACTTCTTTCTTCGGAAGACTGAGTTCTGCATGTTCCGCGCCTGTCTATAACGTGTCTCATTTGCCCTCGTACAGTGTTGCAACATTCTCACCTATGCTGCATTCTTCTCGTTTTTCAACTGTTCACATTCACTGACGTACCAGTCTTTTCTGTGATTCGGAGTCGTGAAGCCGAGGTTCTACCTGTGTCGGATCGGATATCCCTCCAGCCATCTCAAAGTGTAGCTGCGCCAAGCTACTCTTCCGTTGGTAGGGGCACTGCTAACTGCTGCGCGTGGTCTTGAGCCACTTCTACGTTACTCCAGCTGCTCGATGTTGAGCCGCGGCGTTCGACTTCGACGCGTGGTAATAACTTGAGTTCATTAGCATTTTGGGCTGCAAAACGGTGAGTCGATAAGGAGAGCGTCCAATATTGCTCTGGTCCTCACAAGTTCCTACCTCATGCTTCCACGGGTCAAGCGATGACAAAGACCGCCAGCTAAGAGTTGTGTGCTTAGCTGGTAGTGCAGCCTGGGCACTGTTGTCCTTCTGACTTCAGCTAGATTGAGGAGGTACGATCCGAGTGTCTGTTCACCAAGGAGGTGCGGCTCAAACAGCGTCTGTTCTGGCATCCAGCGGCTGAGTAAGAAACGCTGCACCACGCCCAGCTAGATCCAAGGTGGTAGCCCCATCAGCGTGGTCGTCCCAGTGTTGGTTGGGACGTTAAACAGAACTGGCACGATGGCCCTCCGGCGAGACAGGAGTGTTGGCGTAGGCCCAATAAGCCACCCGTAAAAATCCCCATTGCGAATAACATAGGAGAAAATACGACTCGATACAATCGGCAAAGACCCACGCGACGAAATAAGGACTACGATTGGAAACTTGGAACATGGAATTGCAAGTCACTAGGTTTCGCAGGATGTGACAGGATAATCTACGACGAACTACATCCCAGCAACTTCGACATCGTGGCGTTGCAGGAACTTTGTTGGACTGGACAGAAAGTGTGGAAAAGCGGGCATCGAGCGGCTACCTTCTACCAAAGCTGTGGCACCACCAATGAACTGGGAACAGGATTTATAGTGTTGGGCAAGATGCGACAACGTGTGATCGGGTGGCAGCCGATCAACGCAAGGATGTGCATGTTGAGAGTTAAGGGCCGTTTCTTCAACTACAGCATCATCAACGTCCACTGCCCACACGAAGGGAGACCCGATGACGAGAAAGAAGCGTTCTACGCGCAGTTAGAGCAAACATACGATGGTTGCTCGCCGCGTGACGTGAAAATCGTTGTCGGCGACATGAACGCGCAGGTAGGAAGGGAGGAAATGTACAGACCGGTAATCGGGCGAAACAGCCTGCACGCCGTATCGAATGATAACGGCCAGCGATGCGTAAACTTTGCAGCCTCCCGTGGAATGGTAGTCCGAAGCACCTTCTTCCCCCGCAAAGATATCCACAAAGCCACCTGGAGATCACCCGACCATCAAACAGAAAACCAAATCGACCACGTTCTAATCGACGGTAAATTCTTCTCAGATATAACCAACGTCCGCACATACCGCAGTGCGAATATAGATTCGGATCACTACTTAGTCGCTGTATGCATGCGCTCAAAACTTTCGACAGTTATCACCACGCGTCGAAGTCGAACGCCGCGGCTCAACATCGAGCAACTTCGTAACGTAGAAGTGGCTCAAGACTACGCGCAGCAGTTAGCAGTGGCCCTACCAACGGAAGAGCAGCTTGGCGCAGCTACACTTGAAGATGGCTGGAGGGACATCCGATCCGCCATAGGTAGTACCTCGGCTACAGCACTAGGCTTCGCGACTCCGAATCACAGAAACGACTGGTACGACGGCGAATGTGAACAGTTGAAAAACGAGAAGAATGCAGCATGGGCGAGAATGCTGCAACACCGTACGAGAGCGAATGAGGCACGTTACAAACAGGCGCGGAACAGGCAGAACTCAGTCTTCCGGATGAAGAAGCGCCAGCAGGAAGAACGAGATCGCGAAGCGATGGAAGAGCTGTACCGCGCTAAGGACACACGAAAGTTCTACGAGAAGCTGAACCGCTCGCGCAGAGGCTTTGTGCCACAAGCCGACATGTGCCGAGATAATCACGGGAATATTCTCACGAGCGAGCGTGAGGTGGTCGAGAGGTGGCGGCAGCATTACGATGAGCACCTCAATGGCGACGTTGCAAGTACCGAAGGTGGCGTGGTAACAGATCTAGGAGTATGTGCACAGGACGAAAGACTTCCGGCCCCTGACCTTCAAGAGATTGAGGAGGAGGTTGGCCGGTTGAAAAACAACAAAGCCGCTGGAGCAGATCAACTACCAAGCGAGCTTCTAAAATACGGTGGAGAAGCACTGGTGAGAGCACTACACTGGGTCATTACCAAGATTTGGGAGGAGGAAGTATTACCGGAGGAATGGATGGAAGGTATCGTTTGTCCCATCTACAAAAAGGGCGACAAGTTGGATTGCGGGAACTACCGCGCGATCACACTACTGAGCGCTGCCTACAAGATACTCTCTCAAATTTTATGCCGCCGTCTATCACCGATTGCAAGAGAGTTCGTGGGGCAATATCAGGCTGGATTCATGGGTGAACGCGCTACAACGGACCAGATGTTCGCCATCCGCCAGGTGTTGCAGAAATGCCGCGAATACAACGTGCCCACACATCACTTGTTCATCGATTTCAAATCGGCGTATGATACAATCGATCGAGAACAGCTATGGCAGATTATGCACGAATACGGATTCCCGGATAAACTGATACGGTTGATCAAGGCGACGATGGATCGAGTGATGTGCGTAGTTCGAGTATCAGGGACACTCTCGAGTCCCTTCGAATCTCGCAGAGGGTTACGGCAAGGTGATGGTCTTTCGTGCTTGCTGTTCAACATTGCTTTGGAGGGTGTAATACGAAGAGCGGGGATAAACACGAGTGGGACGATTTTCACGAAATCCGTTCAGCTGCTTGGTTTCGCCGATGATGTTGATATTATTGCTCGTAAATTTGAGACGATGGCGGAAACGTACATCCGACTAAAGAGTGAAGCCAGGCGAATCGAATTAGTCATTAATGTGTCGAAGACAAAGTACATGATGGCAAAGGGCTCCAGGGAGGAATTACCGCGCCCGCCACCCCGAATTCATATCGACGGTGATGAAGTCGAGGCGGTTGAAGAATTCGTGTACTTGGGCTCACTGGTGACCGACGACAACGACACCAGCAGAGAAATTCAGAGGCGCATTGTGGCAGGAAATCGTGCCTACTTTGGACTCCGCAGAACTCTACGATCGAATAAAGTTCGCCGTAACACGAAGTTAACCATCTACAAAACGTTGATTAGACCGGTCGTCCTCTATGGGCACGAAACATGGACCCTACGTGCAGAGGACCAACGCGCCCTTGGAGTTTTCGAACGGAAGGTGTTGCGTACCATCTACGGCGGAGTGCAGATGGAAGACGGGACTTGGAGAAGGCGAATGAACCACGAGCTGCATCAGCTGCTGGGAGAACCAACCATCGTCCATACCGCGAAAATCGGGAGGCTACGGTGGGCGGGTCACGTCATCAGGATGTCGGATAGCAACCCGACTAAAATGGTTCTCGAGAGTCATCCGACCGGTACAAGAAGACGTGGAGCGCAGCGAGCTAGGTGGGTCGACCAAGTAGAGGACGATCTGCGGACCCTACGCAGAGTGCGGAACTGGAGACAAACAGCCATGGACCGAGTGGAATGGAGGCGGCTACTATGTACAGCAGAGGCCACCCCGGCCTTAGCCTGACCGGTAAGGTAAGTTCATTAGCATTTTAAATGACGAGTACGGTTCAAGATCTTTGTTGCTCTTCGGATTCAATGATTACACAGTGTGAAACCGTGACTTAGGCAGAACTGTTATTCGTTAATTCACTTCCCAATCAACATTTTTTAGTCAAATCGATTAGAAGAGGTTTTTTAAATTATCATAAAACCAAAAAAGGGTATAAGGTTTTATGAGGGTTCTTAAAGCTTCTACAAGACGTATTGGTCATCAAAATGTTACTTGATATTTCAGCGCAACAACCGGGATTTTGACATCCCAATAATCTCTAAGAAATCTCCGAGTAACTACCGTAGACATGTTTTGATGTCTGAGAAGGCCACCGCTGCATCACACTGATGAATACATTCAGGTTTTATCAAATTCCCGAAACAGAAAAATCCATCACTGTTTAAAAAGCGTGGTGCTCCCTGTCTCCACAGTCCCCCTTCCCGCTCGCACCACTCCTTCGAGGGCACTTACCCTTTGATGATTTTTCGATTATTATATTGCCCAAAATCCTCCGGAGCTCCGTACTTGGTTATATAGCTGGCAGGCGGACAGCGGAAATTAAAATCGGAGAAATATTTCTTATCGTCTGGTTCACCACCACCTACCCCCATTCACCATCCACCCGTTTTGACAGATTGGTTGAACTGAACCTCAACCGGACCGATCGCACACCCAAGATGGTCGGAAGGGAGCGACGCACGAGGAGGACTCTGACTGCGTTTTCGGGCCGTGCCTTCATCATCATCATCATCGATATACGTGTTTTCATCTCTCTGCTGCCGCGCTGCCACTGACCGCTGCGCCGTTGCTCCCTACCCGGAGGCTGTGCTTTTGCGGTACTTTAAATGTCAAAAAATCTCGGTGGTCGGATCTCGTTCCGAAGATCAAGGCGCACGGCGAACGCGGAGAGTGGCGGCGGTGCAACGAAGGGTTCCTGTATGTGGTGCTGGTCTGGCTGGGATATTGGTTGGGCAATTCCGAGAAATTTAAAGGAGAAAAAACACCATCGGCGTTTCTTGTCTGGAGTGGTGGTGGTGGTTCCTTGTGAAGAATGGGGAGAAGGGTGGACAGGATCCAACCACCAGTGATTGCGGACACAGGGTAGACGACCGGAAGGTGTACGGTGAGCTGGGGTTGTTCATCTTTTGGGGGTCTGGTGATCGCGCGATTGAGCTGAACGGACGTAGGTACGGGTGGGCTCCCCGGGGGCGGCTGGACCAAGCTTTATTTATCCCTGGCTGCGTCTGGCTGTCTGTCGGATGAGGTGGTGAAGGGGAAGGATCGCTGGAAGGAGTTCTCGACCGACGAGTGTTGTTGCGAGTTTCGGCGCTTCGTCTAAGGTGTATGTAGAACGTTTCGTAAAGGACGGATAGAATCATTAGAATAAATATATAAAGGAGAACCAAACACACCAACTTGCCAACCAAACTTTACAATCTTATTTACGAACTGCCAGTGTCGGTGGTGATTGTCCACTATTAAGATGACCCCTAATTCATGGTGTGATGCGGCTATACGATTACCATGACAAATACGTAACCACCAACGGACCCCGTGGAGTACGTGGGCACCCTTCAGAATGCCCTTACCTAGCTAAAAGGAGCAATGCAGATCTTGCGTTTTTCCGGGGTTATCAGCTATGTTGCTTAGGTCTCAGGCTCCAGGCTTAATAAGAGTTGGATGTATGTTGAGTATGTTGTTGACTAGCTTTACAGGGTGCGGCAGGAAAAAATGCGAAAAGTTCAAGGCACTATTACACGCTAAATATGGGATATATATCACTATTTTTTCATGACAGTGTATCAGTCAATGTCTATATTCTAGCACTGAAAAATAAAAATGAACATATTTGATGTTTAACATGTGATAATGTAAGCTCAATAAGCGGGTATCAATAAACTGCGCGCCCAATGGTCATTAAACAAAATGACTATAACAGTAACACAATTAGCTTAAATTCGATGAAAAACCAGATCACACTGATCCAGAGACATGTAGTTTCACATACTATATGAAATAAGTACATATATTTGATGATATTGTAGAGAAAATTAGAAATTTTGTTTTATCAGATACGAAATTTAGCGACCTGTGTAATTTTCAGCGGTTTGAAAATTCTAATTGTCTTCAGCTTCAGGCGCCGCCCTGTAAAGGTTAGTGACCAAAATGGAAATTTTTTTAATTAACTTTTCAGAAAACTAGCCTATTAGAGATCATGGAACGTTAAAACTTAGATTGGTTAATGTCAAATGGACGAAAACGAGGTTTAAAGTTGAAAAACACTTTCGCATTTTTTCCTGCCGCATACTGTAGATGGTTTCGCATCGGGTTTTACGTAGTCTATCTACTTTTGTCTCTGACGTTCGTCAATCGGTACCGGATTGGTTTATCGCTGCTGTCCTTTGTTGTGCTATGATTGTAAACAGTCTGGTCCTGCTTATTTAAGGCGGTCGCTACGCTTAGAATAGCATAGACAAATTTTCGGAATGAAAGAACAGCAGTGATCAATCTTTGCAGACATATGCAAAATGGCACAGCCCAAGTGGCCAAGTTCGAAAACACGACTTTAGTTAGGGGAATTTCCATCTAGGTAACCTTTTAGACCCAGTGTCGATTACTTTGTGTTTAAAATGAAATGATAAACTCGCGTGCCATGTCTCGATCATGTGTGCTTGTCAGCAAAGCAATTGTTGTTAAATTCGGCTCTGAACTAGCCAAAGTGTTTCTTTTACGCAAATTTATTTGCGATATAGGGAAAGCATTCACTTAAAAGTAATCTTGTTAGAGGGCTGTGATTATCAATGCCACATTGGAAGCTGCACGAAGTCATGGAATATCTCCAGTGATCTGCGATAAGATTTACCAACTTCTCAAAAACCGTCACATCTATTCGACATTGCATCTAGCAGCGTTTGAGTTTTTGCAGATGCTCCCGAGGGGGAGTCTTGTTCTCACTTTTTTGCAATTTCCTAGCAGATACACTATCGAGTTCACGTAAAAACAGCGGATTTCCCACTCATGATCCAATTCTTCGGCAATTGCAGAACACCAGCGATAACCCCTGCTGACTACGCGCCTGTGCCCGCCCCGATCTGACGACGGTGGTGTCGGTGTTTGGCTGAATTAAAAGTTTAAAACATATGAACAAGGCATGCCGACCTCCCTATCCCCGTCCCCGTCTCCATCCACTCCGTTCAGATCACTGCGAGGAGAAAGACCAAGGAGAATGGAATATGACGACGGGTAAAATGAATAAGATAAGGCTGGCACTCCGCGGGACTTGGGTCTTGAGACTTGGGACGACGACGATGATGATGATGTGA
This sequence comes from Aedes albopictus, assembly GCF_035046485.1. Classification (NCBI taxonomy): domain Eukaryota; kingdom Metazoa; phylum Arthropoda; class Insecta; order Diptera; family Culicidae; genus Aedes; species Aedes albopictus. Next base: position 190,620,819 of record NC_085138.1, read on the forward strand.
AACGATCCGCAGCGCCCCTGATTTGGCCACAGAAGCCACACTATGGCACAGGATCGGGAGGACGGGATCGGTGGAGGGACCGGGCGCATGATGATTGTAAATATTTTTTCTCGTGAGAACTTTTTTTATTTTCCGCAAAGGAGTGTGTTGAGTTTGTGCTTTTATGGAGATTTTGTGCGGGTTGGAGGTTTCATTTTTATTTTTTGCGAGCAGTTCCTACTATACTTTATGAATTCCTTAACGTGGATTTTGATTTGCTCTGTGTATCTTCTGGGTGGGCGCGATGGTGGAGACATGGCTAAAGGCTGCCACGCCGCCGATCGCAGCACCACCGCGCTCGTCGTCGCGACGGTATGAATGGAGCAGAATCAGGTTTTCTGAGTGGGAGACGGATATCGCCATCATATCGGACCCATACCGAGTACCCGCCGGCAACGGCAACTGGGTCGCGGATGGGACCAGAAAAATGGCGGCGATATGGACGACGGGTAAATACCCCGTTCAGGAGTTGGTGTCTACTACCTATGAGGGCTTCGTGGTCGCCAAAGTAAACGGGGTCTTCTTCTGTAGCTGTTATGCGCCTCCGCGGTGGCCGATCGAGCAGTTCACGCAAATGCTGGACCGCTTAACGACCGTGCTAACAGGGCGAAGGCCGGTGGTAATAGCGGGCGACTTTAATGCCTGGGCCGTGGAATGGGGAAGCCGTTTCACGAACCAGCGGGGTCAGATCCTGCTAGAAACACTGGCCATCTTAGATGTCGACTTGGCTAATGTCGGTACCAAGAGTACCTTTAGTCGAAACGGAGCGGAGTCAATTATTGACGTGACCTTTTGTAGTCCTGGCCTAACAAGTAGTTCGAACTGGAGAGTAGATGATGGCTACACTCACAGCGACCACCTGGCGGTTCGTTACAGTATCGACTACAATAACAGCAGACAGCGGATAGAAGAAGAGGCGGCTAGGCCAAGGCCAAGCCCTCGCAGGTGGAAGACATCATACTTCGACGAAGGGGTATTTAGGGAGGCGCTCCGCCGTGAGCGAAACTTAATCGGTTTAGACGGCGACGAGCTGGTAGCGGTGCTCTCACGTGCGTGTGATGCGACCATGCCTAGGCGAGTCCACCCTAGAAATGGGAGGCCACCGGCTTACTGGTGGACCGACGCGATTGCGGACCTGCGCCGCGCCTGCCTACGGGCTAGGCGGCGGATGCAGCGAGCACGATCAGAGGAAGAGCGAAACGAACGGCGGGTGGTGTTCGCCGCTGCAAAAGCCGCGCTTAAGACCGAGATAAGAGCAAGCAAAAAGGCCTGCTTTGAGGGTCTCTGTCAAAGTGCCAATACGAACCCGTGGGGTGACGCCTACAGGATCGTTATGGCCAAGACGAGAGGTGTGATGGCTCCTACAGAGCAATCTCCAGAGATGTTGGAGGGGATCATTGGAGGACTTTTTCCGCGTCATGATCCTAGTCCTTGGCCCCCTTTCGTAGGACAGCCGGGGACTGGGGCTGGCGATGAGGAGAGGGTCACCGATGTGGAACTTGCGGGGATAGCTAAGTCCCTTAGCGTAGGTAAGGCCCCAGGTCCGGACGGAGTTCCGAACCTGGCCTTAAAAGTAGCTATTGCAGAGGCTCCCGAGATGTTCAGGTCTGCTATGCAGAAATGCCTGGACGAGGGAGTTTTCCCAGAAGCTTGGAAGAGGCAGAGCCTGGTACTATTGCCAAAGGCGGGGAAACCACCCGGAGACCCGTCGGCATATAGACCAATATGCTTGATTGACACGGCGGGGAAGGTGCTCGAAAAGATCATCCTCAATAGAATGTTGCGGTTCACCGAGGGCGAAAATGGTCTTTCGAGTAACCAGTACGGCTTCCGGAAGGGGAGGTCCACCGTAGACGCTATCTTGTCGGTTACAAAAACCGCCGAGAAAGCACTTGAGCCTAAGAGGAGGGGAATTCGCTTTTGCGCGGTAGTGACTCTGGATGTAAGGAATGCGTTTAATAGCGCTAGCTGGTCTGCTATTGCCGATGCGCTCTTGCGTCTGGGGATACCGGAGTACCTGTACAAGATTCTCGGAAGTTACTTTCAGAATCGTGTACTAGTCTACGACACGGAGGTGGGTCGGAAGTGCTTTCACATAACCTCAGGAGTCCCGCAAGGTTCCATCCTGGGTCCGGTGTTATGGAATGTCATGTACGACGAGGTGTTGAGGTTAGAGTATCCAGTGGGAGTGGTGATTGTCGGATTTGCCGACGACATTACGCTCGAAGTCTACGGTGAAACGATCGAGGAGGTAAAGTTGACTACCAACCACTCGATCAAGGTTGTGGAGGCGTGGATGCGGTCCAGGAAACTGGAGCTGGCTCACCACAAGACAGAGGTGACGGTTGTTAACAACCTGAAGTCGGAGCAGCAGACGGAGATCAGTGTAGGAGACTGTACTATCCTGTCAAAGCGCTCCGTCAAACACTTGGGCGTGATGATCGACGATAAGCTTACCTTCGGTAGCCACGTCGATTATGCCTGTAAAAGAGCCTCCACAGCTATTGCGGCACTGTCCCGGATGATGTCCAATAGCTCTGCGGTGTACGCCAGTAAGCGCAAGCTTCTGGCTAGTGTTGCTACATCCATACTTAGGTATGGCGGCCCGGCGTGGGGCACCGCGCTAAGTACTAAATGCTACCGACGGAAGCTGGAAAGTACTTACAGGCTTATGTGCCTGAGGGTTGCGAGCGCGTACCGTACCGTGTCACACGACGCTCTCTGCGTCATTACTGGTATGGTGCCTATCAGCATTCTTATCAGTGAGGACATGGAGTGCTTCGAAATGCGCGGCACAAGAGGCATACGCAGGACTGTCAGGATGGCCTCTATGGTCAAATGGCAGCGCGCGTGGGACAGTTCCACCAAAGGAAGGTGGACCTATAGGTTGATACCGAGGGTAGATAGTTGGATTAATAGGCGCCATGGGGAAGTTTCATTCCACCTGACACAGGTCCTTACAGGTCATGGTTGCTTCCGACAGTATCTACACCGTTTCGGGCATGCGGATTCTCCCGAATGCCCAGTGTGCAATGGTTTAGAGGAAACGGCGGAACACGTTTTGTTCGTGTGCCCGCGTTTTCGCACAATGCGTGACCGCATGCTTGCCACATGCGGGGAGGACACAACTCCGGACAACTTGGTCCAGAGGATGTGTAGGGATGAGTTTGGCTGGAACGCCGTTTCAACGGCTATTACCCACATCGTCTGGGAGCTACAGAGGAGGTGGCGCGTGGACTCGGAGAATGGCTAGTCCAGATGCAGTACAAGAGGTGGTCCAGGGGTTCGGAGTCGGCTTCGTAGGTCATACCGGTGCCCTGCGGTCGAGATCGACCCTTACAACGATTAAGTGGCCGCGGAGAGGAAGTCCCGGTAGTGGTGCTGTCGTGGCGTCGGTCTACTGGGTTGGATCCAAGCCCGCGGTTGGAAAGGGGTCCCCGGCAAGGGTCGGGGCAGGTGGAGACCTGCCGTCAGCAACCTACGGATGCATCTGATAGGGCCTGAAGGGTAGTGATACCCTTCCTTTGCGGGCAGGTCAGATCGGGTTGCATGTGGGCATCAGTTCTTGATGTCCGCTCAGCAGTAGGGCGCGGGCGGGGTTGACTCTGCCCGCCTTCCGAGGACAAAGGGAGTGGCGAGGACCACTCGGGAAACTGGCTAAGCGCCAGCATGCTACCGTGATGGACTCTCCAAAGCGAGTCATCGATGTTCGTTGCTGCAGGCTACGCAGCTAACCTTGTGGGTGCGATGTGCACTAGCCCCTCTCTGAAGCAATACCTTCTTGGTGGTTCCGGAGAGACGTAGGGTTTGGCGACCATAGGAATGGTTTAGTGGGTACGAGGAGAGAGTAGTCCTGGATTTTACTTTTGTTGTAGAAGACGGCCTGTCAGACCTACACTACCCTAACCTTCTGTTAGGGTGTCTGTTGAGCAGATTATCCCCCTATGGTTTAGAAGGAAAAAAAAAAAAAAGAATCAGGTTTTCGTTGACTAAATTTGGACGGCTGTGTAAGTTTTTATGGGAACTCGGCTCAGTCGGTGTCAGGGGATTTAAAAACAGTTAGACGAAAGGATTAGTGAATATAGTAATGATCGGGAAATGAGTTATCCATATTGGTAAACATCATGCATGATCTGGATGGGTCACAAGTCTATTTCGAGGAAGTCCGCAGTCAAATAAATGAAACGTGATTGTTGTAATGCATATTTGAAATTGATACAAGCCCAACGGTTTTCGAATAGAAATTCCAGCTTTACCAGGATTCGCAGAGCTTCTGACAGAACTTCCGTTATGCTTGAGAACGGCCCAGCAATTTAATTTCTACTCATTCCGCTTCTTCCAGGCTTCTCTCGAAAGAAGTGGAACTTCTGCTTTCGCTTCCGTTTGTAACGTTCTTCGTTATGCCGGGTCCCATGCTGCAGCATTACCGCCCGTACTGCGTTCTTCTGCTCCAAAATCGTTTTACGCACTACACCAATCGCTGCATGGACTTCATTCAACGTACCCGACTGTGGTCCCGTATACGTCATTGATGGCTGCTTTTGCTATACTCCATCAGTCCTTCAGAAGAGCACGACCTCGTCCGGCAACACTGCCTCGAGCTTCTGCGCGTTTGCTGAAGTAACATTGGCTTGGTCGTACAGAGGCGGCCATCGGTACCGTACTTGCTGAATACGGAGCGTTTTGGGGGCAGTTATACCATCACCATATAGTGGTCAGTGTTGATGTTAGCGCCACAATAGGTCCTGATGTGGATAATGTCTGAGAAAAGATCAGAACATGAATGATTTGAGATTCCATCTGCGGTGTGATGATCTCCAAGACAAGGTAGGCCTTGTTTGAAAAAGGTGCTACGAATGATTATATTCTTGGAGGCAAAATCAGTGATTTGTAGGCTGTTCATCAGTTCATCAGTTGGTGGGTACTGAACTGTCCAGTCGTTGGTTCAAATTCCTCCTCCTGGCCTACTTGAACGTTTGGGTCTCCTATGATGATCTTCACATCTGATGATCTTGAAGATCAGATGGTTACCTCTAAACATTCGCACCATGGATCCTGTACAACACACGCCCTGCTATGATGCCGAATCCGCGGTCTTTCAGTACATCTGTGGTTATTGGGGTGCTTCCGATAAAGTTGAGAGATCGGCAGTCTCACGTGCCGCGTTTTCAATCGTAAGTCCTTTTTCGTCGCGGGGATCGTTACCATTGGGTCTGGTTCGTCTACTCGTTTTGTTTCCATTTCGTTACTTGTTGATTTTACAGCTGGCACCAACCCTTTAACTTTCCAGTGGACCATAGTACAGGTCGTATATAGAGTCCTTCACTGGCACTATGGATGTTGATCAGCCGCGGGGATCAAACGCTGTTATTAGCCAATCCTCCTGGAGTTCAGGCGCTCAACGTTGCACAGCAAACTACCCTCCCCCCTTCCCTGTCATCCTGCGGCTAAAGTTCCCACCAGAGTTGGATACTTGCTCTTCCCTAAGGATGATTGCAGGTTCCGGCTGGTATCATGGACCTTAAGGACCGCCGTTTCCGGGTGGACCGTCGGCCCTGAAGTCTGAAGCCCCAGAGTCTGGAGCGGACCTAGAGCGATGGTTAAAGCACGTGACCACCACGCCGAGGACCTGTGATCGAATCCAACTCGCGACAAACTCGAAAAATGTGAGTTCTTCCTTCGGAAGGAAAGTAAAGCGTGGATCCTGAGAAGAACTAGCTCAGAGCTAAAAGCTCGTTAATACAGATAAAAAAAACAGAAGGGGATGCAAAGTTTCGGTGATTGACTTGCAGTGTGGTTGGGAGCGCAAAGAGGCCAACCTAACGTCAAGGGCCATCGGCGATAGTCGAGCGCTGGTCGTTCTCCACCAAATTGAGTGGCGCTTCAGAAATGTTAATCAGAAAGCCCAGGGCAAGTACCTGGGGTAACTTCGTCATAGTTTCAGAACGCGGCAGTTGCAGTGGGAGGTGCGCCTGGTACCGTCCGCACCGCGTTCGTTCTAGACTAAATAATGGCCTTCTTCAAATGGAATCTGCTGAAGGCAGGGGGTTGTACTGAATTACCTCGATCCCGCATGCTGTCCCGATCCACTTATTGGTCGACCGAAGCTTCCATACGACAGTTTGCGTGGATTTTGTCCCAGTCATGGTTTCGGCACGCTCATATACGGTCCAAACTTCCGGCATACGCTGTCTCGAGTCTCCAAACGGGTCTTCGTTTCGTGGAAATACACATCTATCTTTCCACGTGAAGCCATTCTCGTCTCAGGAGAGCCGAATCAAATCGAAATCAAATCTTCGGATATCAAATCGGGATACCCACAGAATGGTTTTGATAAACAACGCCTCCGTCCACCTCGGCTTCGGCTCCGTGGCCAAAGTAGTTATGTTCGCAAAAAGTTCTTCGAATTTGCCTTTCCAAAATATGGGTCACCCTATCCCAAAACGTCCCAGATAGCAGCCCCCGTAACAAATACAACTCCGTACAAACCATCACCAACCAAATTTACTATGCCACCCGACTCGACGAGAGCCCAAACGCCCGAGAAAGATCTTTTCTTTTCCTTTAAATTTTATGAATGAACTATCAAGGTTCAACGAACCTCGGCGCTAATAGTGTGGTGCGTTTTTTCTGCTTCCTCCTTCTGTCCGTCCCTCCCGCGCTCTCCCTTCCACACTCTTCCGCGCCGTGGCCTGGTTGTTGCCTTATGCTTCTTCGCCCGGCGGTGCTGGTGCCTTCTTCCATGATGGGTAGTGTTGCTTTAGTCCACACACGACGACGACGACGACGAATACGGTCGACGGAGACGACGATTAGGCAGCCGCATAGTCTTTTTCAATCGGTTGTGATGGGCCGCCGCGCGCCGCCGGCGGCGACCGTGTCTGTGTATATGGGCAAAGGAATGCGGTCCGAGAAAGGCATGGCGAAAAAGAAAACCTACAGCATATCTTCAAGACCTCCCCGGGACCTCGCCCCCCTGCTGGGTGCCCCAATCTCATGGGCGGCGGCGGGAGATGCGCCCGTCCGCCCTGCTTGCCGCCTCGTGACCAGCAATGTGCCGTACCACACCAGCAGCGCAGCGCACGCTGTATGTAGGCCAAGCTCTCCGATTCCCCACGAGAGTCCGGGTAGTGAGTGCTCCCAATGTGTAGGTTTGTTGAGTCTACCCTTGGTTGCGTGTACAGTATTGGTCAATACAGTGGCAACTTTTTTTTGTGTTCAGCAAACCATGTTAAGGAGTTTAGGTTCGACTCCCGGTCGAACCAGAATCATTTCGTAATAGGAATTCACCTGACTTTTTTGTGCGTAGAGTTTTATACGATACAAGAATTCAAAAATGGGCAACTATCAAAGAAAATTCTCCGTTGATATCTATGCAAGTGCTTATAGAACACCCAGCTGAGAAGCAGTCATAGTTCTCGATGGGACGATACGTCAATAAAAATAAGATTGAGATTTTTAAAAACTCTAAATTAACTAACACTGTAACACTGCCACTAACCGCGCAGCATGTGGACTGAGCGAACGCTACTGTGCGCTCTAGAGAACGAACGAACGACCGGCGGTGGATCGTGAAGAAGTGAGATCATGTTGCTGCGGTTTGGACTTACGAACGAGCGGCGGCCGGCGATGATCGAATACGATCGCTCTTCTGATGCTCTCTACCTACCAATACACACTTGCTAGCGGGAGCACAGGCACATACCGTAAATTTGCTGTAGGTTTGGTTTCGGTAGGGAGATGCAGCGTTTTCTGGGGGTAAAGGGAATTCCCCGCTTCCGTGCCGGTACAGTGAAAGGTGGATTTTGCGAATTAGATGTACCGTCAAGGCACCATTCACCGTGGATCTAAGAGGATTCGGGGCAAATAAGGGCTGTCATTTGACACCAGTCTTATAAACATTGTTGATGCCGCTTTTAATTGCCTTCATTATAGATTAAAATTAAAGCAATATCCACAGAAGTACAAATTTTTTCACAAAATATGGTGATATACAATTAGTAAAGGGTAGTAGGGTCGCCTAATTCCGTGGTAGGTCACCATTCACCGTGGTAGTAGGGACCCATTCACCGTGTATGAGAAATTTTATTCTACTTTGTTTAAAAATGATCAAAACAACCCAGCCAAGGGAATTTTCTTCGTTTAAATTCATTTCAAGTAATAACTTGCAAGATTTTATTAGAAAAACGAATATTCAAATTTTCGATTTTTTTTCTAGATATATGGGACAATATGGGGCACGGTGAATGGAAACCATTGATTTTTAGGGTACCCATTTACCGTGCCTTTCTGTTTCAATTAAAAAGTACGAGTAATCGCACTTTCTTGCTAAACTTACTTCGGTAATGCAAAATACATACCTGATATGTGAATTTAATTGCTTCTTGGTGGAATAAAAACGTTACTACATTTAGTTTATCGCTTAAATCATATTAGCGCAGTTTTCATTTTTTCACTATGAATGCAGTGAACGAGCAGAAACCCGCTTCATGTTAACACACTTTAGTGTCAAAATGATACTTTTAAATGTTTCTAATGAGCGTTTTGACTTGGTAACAATACATTAGTGTTGTATTGGTGAAATTGAAGGGAAATTGTCATATCATTCAATCATAATATGGAAATAATGAAAAAATATTCGAAGGCACACGGTGAATGGAGCCCCCACGGTGAATGGCGCCTTGACGGTAAATGATAAGTTTGGAATAGTTTGCATGTCACGTTGGGATTTGGACTACTTTTAGATAGTTCAGTTGGTGAAAGCTCACCTGTTGTAAATATTTTGGGCTTCTGAAGGGGAACTTCTATAAATTACTTCCCGATTTGAGGTGGGAGAAACATGGCAGTATCAGGATTCTGTGAGGCTCTGTATTCTGCTAAGTGAATATTTCTGAATACAAGGATTACAGGGTGGCCACAGACTCGGGAAATTCGGGAAATGCGGGAAAAAGTCGGGAATTGAAATTCATCGGGAAATATGCGGGAATAAGTCGGGAATTTTGTTTATGATCGGGAATTTTTAAAATTATGTGTAATGTGTGAAAATTAAAAAAAAAACGTGAAAAAAGTATCGCAAAAAATAATTTTGGCAGCCAAATTTTGATGATTTTGTCAGAAATGCCATAAAATACTACTCCAACATTTTCTTTGAAATTTTTTAGCTTTTTACATTTGTATTTATCAAAATGGAGAAATTAGTAACATAGTTTTAGATTCTATTCAGATTTTTTTTTCTGTAGTAGTTCCCCGTAGCAGTTAAGATTTTTGCCGAAGTATCTGGCTGAGCTTTAGGACAAGTTTCAATTAATGTTTTTATTGGAACTTTTTATAACACTTCCTTAATTCGTAGTGGAGGACTTCCTGAAACTATTGCTTTGTTGGAGTTTTTAACGGTATTTCTAGAAATTTCAGTTCATGGAAAAGCTCCCTGCAATGACAAAATCCATCACACTAACAATTTGGCAATCTTAAAAAAAATTGGAATAATTACTAAAAGCATTAATAATTCTGCCGTCTCTGAAGAGTCTCTGGTGGTTGTTTCATGGAATTATAAATTGATGACGATATACTGGAAGAAACTCTTGAAGTGTTTTCTGTGTAACGATTTGTAGAATTACTGGATTAATTCATAAATGAATACCTAGAATCCGCACTGATATTACAACGGAAGCAAAATTGCAAGTTGAAAACCAGGAGACAGGATTCTCTAGATTTTCTTTTATGAATTCAATGTCTACTGAAGGAAGTCCTGGTGTTACCAGTGGTGCAACCTTTAACTCGCCTTCGAAAACTAGCTTGCAACACATCAAACTTCATGATTTTGCAAAACAGGAGTATTGTAAATTGTTTCTAGGGATTTCAAGTAAACTGGCCACGTTTCCGGATGTTCCGGAAACCTGGTACTCACAGGACAGTGACCACTTTTTGATCATTTTTGGAACCTAGCTTGTGTGACACATCACACTTCATGATTTTGCAGAACAAGAATATTTGAACATGGTTCTAGGGATTTTGGGTACAATGGCAATCCTTCGGATATCCCGGAAACCTGGTGTTTCTAGGGAAGTGTGCACTTTTGATTGGTTATGGAAAATCAATATTCAACTTACTTGGAAAGTTTTTCAACAATGGGATTAGAAATTAATCCCAGAATATCGATGTTTTCCTTAAATATCTAAAATGAGCCTTACAAATTTCGTCAGAAATGTCGAAGTTTTGTTTGAGAATTTCAGCTAGAAATTGCTAATGAATAGAAAACTTTTCATAAAAATCCGCAGATATTTTCGAAATTTGAGGAAAATTCCGCTAAGGAATTCATTGTTAGTGTCTCATAACAAAACTCATATTTTCTTTTTTGAAAATAACCAATTCCCACTAAACAGGAATTATTCATAGGTATTTTGAGAAAGTCCAAGAGAGATTTATCTGAGTTCTGTATTTTTTTTATCTGAATGTATCTTCAGAAGTCAGTTTCTTTAGAAAAATTCCAAGAGTTTTGACATAAATCGCCAGCGAGTTCTCGTGAAAATCCTTTATGCATACGAAATATCAAATATGCATACTAAATATGTGTAATCTAATGGATAATTTTGAATCTGGTGGTTTAAAAATAAACCTGTTTTTTTTTTTAATATTAATTTGTTAACTCAATTATTCCAATAATTTCCTGATTTGTTACCAGCAGAGTATGTGAGAAAATGTCACAGACATTTATTCAGTATTTTTTACAATAAACACCTTCCAAGAAAATTGGTTAGGAAATTCCTCCAAGAATTTCACTAGAAAACACTCCAATAATTCGGCTTATAGGAATTATAACAGAATTATGTCAAGAATGCCGTCCTCCACACCTTTAGAATTCCTGGGATAGCGTAAAAAACTCCTATAAAGAATTCACTAAAGAGTATTTCAGTTAGCCGACTAGATTTTTTTTTATTGGAACTTCATCAAGCATTTCTGAAGGAGTTCACAAAAATCTTTTGGGAATTTCGAAACACATATTTTCAAGCATAGGTTTACTTTACAAGGCATCCGGAACAAGAAGCAAATTTCAAATATGTTACATGTAAATTTATTTTGAAGTTAACTGCCCCCACTCGCATAACAGTCCCATCTTTGCTGGGATTCCTATTCATATGGGACAGTTATGCGAGTGGGGGCAGTTAACGTCTCTAAAATATTGTCAAACTGTCACAGTATGTATCACAATTACACTGTGAATATTTCAGTTTTACAGAACCACTAAAAAATTGGATTATTGGATGTTTTACAAGCTCCATACAAAATCGGGAAAATTCAAAATTAATGCGGGAAAAATGCGGGAATTTCAATTTCGATTTTGTGTGGCCACCCTGGGATTATCACTTTTACTTCTCTTCCAATTCATTATTAGAATGGTTTCCATTGCGTTTATTTATTCCACATCCTAATGTTTCTTTACTACATTTTATACTTTCAGACTCACATCGATATTCTATCGGAACGCAACCAGGATTTAGAAGTTGATTAAAGGTAAGGATATTTTTACTTATATTTTGCAGAATTTATGGGAGAGGATTTATTAAAGCAAACCAGGCAGAGTTCTTGAAGTAATTTCTGGAAGATCCCACAGCGCAACATTTTTTATTTTTTGTTGAGCAAGCTTATGTGTCTCTGACAGGTTTTGGGCCGCTGAATCAAAATCCGGGCTCAGATTTGCTCCAGCGCGTGACAATTTTAATCTACATCTCAATAAATAGGACAAAATATGCGATTTTGGCCTTTTTTGTTTGCAAGCCATTAAGCATGGAAATATTTTTTAGGCAATCAAAGGGTAAATTTGGTCAATTAGCATCTAAATTAACGACTCATACCAAATATTTCGTTTTACTAAATCAAATTAGATAGATTTACTCAGAGATCACTTCAGAAATTCGTCAGATTTTTTTTCAGAAAATCTTCCAAAAATTCTTTTAGAAATTTCTAAAGAGTTCCGTCGAAATAATAACCAAGGATTTTTTTGCTGATTCTTTAAACAAATCTTTCAAGAATTTAGTCAGAAGTATTTGTTTTAAGAATCGCCTAATAAATTACAACAGAATTTCTCCGGAAATTTTACAACAACTTTTTTGAAAGCAATTCATTCATCATCTGGAATTCCACTATGTTTTTTTTTTCAAAATTCATTTTTTTGGAAATTCTTCCCGAGATTGTTTCTGAAATTCATCTAAGGATTACTTAAGAAAATCGGAAATGGCAAGTCCTTCATGGATTCCAATGCAAAACACTACAGGTACGTCTTTAGAAATTTATCCAGAGTTGTCTCTAAAGAGTTTTCTAGGAATCTCTTCAGAAATCAGTTCAAAAATTCATCCAGAAATTCCTTTAAACTTTTCAATGGCATGTATTTCATGAACTGATTAAGAATTTATACCAGGAACTATCTAGTATTTCTACATAAATATCTTTGTAGTTTGCTCAAAAAATTAACGAGTTTTTTTTAGAAAACATTCAATTTGTAATTTCACAAATTCCACGAATAATTTCATCAGAAAGTCCTCTAGCATTTCTTACAGATATTTAACTAGAAATTTCCCAGAAATTCTTCAAAGGAGTCTTCAGGTTTCCTAAAGTTTCCTAAAATTCCTTTAGAAACTTCTCTCAGCTTTATTTTTTTTATAGATATTCTTTAAAAATATCTTCCAGAGTTTTTCAAGAAATTTCTCAAGGGATTCTTAAAAATAATCTTTCATGGATTGCCTCAGAAATACTTCCCTGAACTATGTCACAAATTTCTTCAGAGTTTCTCTGCGAAATTCCTCTGGTTGTTTATGAAGTTTCTCTGAGGCTTTCTTTTAAACCTTCCTTGGACTTTCTCAGAAATGTATCTATGGGTCTGCTTTGTTAGACATCCCTCCGTGGATTCTTGCGGAAAATATTCCCCGGATTTCTTGGGAAATCCCTCCAGCTGTTTCTACAGAAAATCAAAAATTCATAATTTCTACCAAGTTTAGGCGAATTCTTCAGAGGTTCATTAAAAAATCCTCTAATGTTTACTTAATGAATTCTTCCTTTATATATTTTTTATAAAATAAGTTGAATTCATTTCTTATGCATTTTGTCTAGAATTACTTAAGAAATTCCTCAATTCATCCACGCATTTCTCAAATAACTCTATTAGGATACCTTAAGCACTTCCAACATTGATTCATCCTCGAGAAATTCCTCCAGCAAATCCTTCATAAAATCTTCCATGGAAAACTCACTAGCTGTTTCTTCAACAATGTTCTCAGGTATTCTTGAAAAAACTTTCAAGGGATCCCTTTCTTTTTTCAAAAATTTCCCCGAGGATTTCTTTAGAAGGCCTTTTATGGATTTTGTCACAATTTTTTACAGAAATTTCTTCAAATTTTGTTTCGGAAATTCCTTCAGAGATTTTTCTGCAGATTGTTTCGAGAATTCTTCGATCGTATTGCTTCACAAAGTTTTCCAGTAATTACATTTAACATTCTCAATGGAATGTCCACATATTTTTTCAGGGATTCCTCTAAAGACTGCCGCATGAGTTCTTTCAAATGTTCCAGCAGGAATACTTTTAGATTTCTGTAGAAATTTATTCAAAGATTTTTCCAAGGATTTCTCCGTATTTTTTTTTCAAGATTTTCTCCGATGCTACCTCTAGGTTTTTTTTTCCACGTATTCGTCCAGAAATTCATTAAGACATTTCTCCAACACTATGTTCTTGGAATTTATACAGGAATTTGTTTGGGAAATTCTCAAAAAAAAACCCGAGATGAACTAGCCTAGGGCTAAAAATCTCGTTAATAAAGACAAAAAAAGGAATGGAATATAATCAAGATACTTCTTCAGAAAAAATACAGGTTCCTCCAGGGATTCCTTCAGTTAGAGGATCACTTATGAATTTTCCTCAAGAGTTCCTTCAGAAACTTTTCTGTAGGCATTCTTTTAGTTATTTCATCAGGGGCTTCACAAGGAGATTCTCAAGTAATTTCTTTTAAAAGTCCTTAGAATTCTTCAAGAATTATTTCAGGGATTCTTTTAAGAATGTACCCAAATATTTCTACAGGAATTCGACTAGAGATTCTCTGAAAATTCCGTCTGATTCCGTCAGTCCTCATTAATCCATTTATTAATAAAAATGTATCAACACATCTTCAGAGATCTCTTCAGTGTTCTAGGTATACCAAGGATTTCTTCAAGACCTCTGCAGGGTTTTTTTTCTATGGATTTTTCCAGAACTGTGATGGTAGGCTTTCTAAAAATTGTGTGAAACAGTAACTGGTCAGGGTTTAGATTTAGATTATGAAATATGCAAAAAATCAAATGTTAAAAACTCCAATTCCTTTGGAAAATGCTTCTGCAAATCTTTCGGAAATTTTTGTAGCATAGCATTCCTTTGAAAGTTCCTTCGGCAGTTTATCGCCAATTTTTCAAACCCATTGACCACATGACCTCTACCTTGATGAAAATTCTCATAATTCGTGCATAGCATATGTAACATAGCATAGCCGACCGTACACATCCTGGGGTGGCTGTCGATAGAGACGTTTAATGCGCCAGAAAAGTTACCTGGGACTTGACAAACCTTTCATTTAACGAACTCTCGACAACTGGCCAGGTCCTTACGATCAGCGGGGATGGGGAGAAAATGTTGATTAGATATCTACTCAGAAAATGTCCAAGAACTTGGCCCACTTCATAGATATCTGGAGTTGGAAATTGGATAGGGCTTAATGGGGTGCTTTCCTTGGAGAAAAAAGCGTATGAGAAATTGCTATGGTTTAATCATTTACCTGGTTACCACTGAGAAAGTAAACATAAGCATTAAGGACAGACTTGTTAGAATCCTAAAATGGCCGCCTCTATGGCCGACTTTGGGACCTACTCACGATTTCAAGGGCACAAATCTCTTCATAAACAAAACCAGACCACAGTTACGAGGATTGCCTCCTTCCTGTCGGATACCATAGCACAAAGAATGGAGACTTATTTCTGACTTTTCGACAAGACTGACGCAATCCTCTAACAGTCGAGAGTTGTCCTGGCCTCGTCCTTGCGACTGCTGAGGAATATGAAAGGATGGTTAATTAGACACCTAAGAAAGGTGTAGAATGTTCTACGACCTCTCAGGCCTAGGTGTCAAGGGGATATAGGTGTTGTTCTAGGTGTTGTTAGTGGAAGGGTACTCCAAAGGATGCGGTTGGGCAACGTTCAGGCACACCATTATTAGACTGATTCGAATTAGTTATCTGCCAAATACGTCCTGGTTTCTTCGTCATCTTAATGGCATTTCTTTTAATTACTTGGTTTTTCGGTTGAGACTCTGAAATATTAGATAATATCAACATTGATTTCGAATAAGATACGCTCGCCACAGTTATATATTTTTCAATTTGCGTAAGATTTTCGACTGGAAGTTTAATGTTTGGGAGATTTTGGCTTTCTCAGTCTAGGGAATCCAAACGATTAAATTGGCATTGCCCGACGTTTCGGCCTAATTGGCCTTTTTCAAGGGTAATCTAAAAGAGAACAGTTTTACAATTAGGGACATGTACAAAATAATTTTAACATTTAAGGAACCTACGCTGTCTATCGTTTTTTGTTATAATTTATAACTAATGCCACAGTTTCTTTTGGAGCTTCTTGTAGCATTTCTACACCTGTAATATGGGATTTAGTTTTGTTGTTTTTGTAGGGAGTTTTCTAAGTAGACTTACATATAGATTTTAGGCGAATTTTACAATAATTTTGGGAAGGGACGTAGACACTGCTTTCGCACATTCATCAACTCACTTGGTACTATTGGTTGATAACGGCTATTTTGAAGGTTAGTGGTGAGTTGGCTATGTTGATTCATTTTTAGCTTGTTCCCTGTCTCTGCGAGAGTTTTGATTTTTTATAGTATGCAAAATACCAGCGTATGCCGTATTTAATCCATCAACATCTGTTCTAAAATTTACCGTATTGGGAGTATTGGTGATATGGCACATTTCTAATATTGGTAGTGCTGTTGATTTATACGTACGGTCAATTATTGTGGTGTATTTTAGAACAGATTTTAGAACAGATGTTGATGGATTAAATACGGCATACGCTGGTATTTTGCATACTATAAAAAAAAAAAAACATAAAAAAATCAAAACTCTCGCAGAGACAGGGAACAAGCTAAAAATGGATCAACATAGCCAACTCACCACTAACCTTCAAAATAGCCGTTATCAACCAATAGTACCAAGTGAGTTGATGAATGTGCGGAAGCAGTGTCTACGTCCCTTCCCAAAATTATTGTAAAATTCGCCTAAAATCTATATGTAAGTCTACTTAGAAAACTCCCTACAAAAACAACAAAACTAAATCCCATATTACAGGTGTAGAAATGCTACAAGAAGCTCCAAAAGAAACTGTGGCATTAGTTATAAATTATAACAAAAAACGGTAGACAGCGTAGGTTCCTTAAATGTTAAAATTATTTTGTACATGTCCCTAATTGTAAAACTGTTCTCTTTTAGTTTACCCTTGAAAAAGGCCAAATAAATTAGGCCGAAACGTCGGGCAATGCCAATTTAATCGTTTGGATTCCCTAGACTGAGAAAGCCAAAATCTCCCAAATATGTTTCAATCTTATTTGTATCATACAATAAATTTACTTGAATCCTGCTGATATATAACGTTGATTAGCAGCAAAATTGAAACAAAAGTATTACATAAGCATCAAAAAAGTGCATCAAACTTTGATCTTGGAGTACTTGTAAACTACTGCCTTGTTATTTTAGGCAGGAAAATTTCAAGATCAAAATTTGATTGCGTAGATCTTACGCCGCAACGCACCATTCTAAGGTGGCCTACCCACGTTACGGGAAATTCTCATAATTCGTGCACTGCAAAAAATCGACGTACTACTGTACACTAGTACTCACGAATGTGCCTTAGCGCCGCTACTCCGTATTGTTGCCGCCACCTTCCAATTCCAAATGACCAAAAACGGCCGCATTCAATGTTTGTAGTGTGGGCACGCCTGCTTCTTATACGATCGACCACGTTGTTGCTTTATTGTCGCAGCACAGTTAGGGGATAGGGAAACTATCTGAAAATTATTCTCACATGACATCACTGCACTGTCTTTTCGAGTAGCGTTGTTGGTTGGGTGCTTTTAGTAGTTTTGAATATGTGATATTTTTTCTGTTATGGAGTAGGAGTAAGTGTAGTAGTAAGGAAGCAGTAGTTGATTGTTTGGAGTTGACATGTTGGAATTTCATAAAACATATTTGTTTTCGTAGTCTTAAAAGAACATGAGAATTCAAAATTTTCTGTTCATCAAGTATGTTTCGAAAAGCATACTACTAAAGTGTCAATAACTTCTGAAACCATACTGAAAACAGTGACATTTCCAACTACCAAGGCTGGTGAGAGCATTACAACTTTCTACAATTCCGATTGCTGAACAGTGCTCACTGTCGAGTTGATCCACATTCCGCTCGCGCTCTGGTGTTGGTTGGTGTTCGGCGGATGTGTACTTAGTGTAGGGGCGATAACGACTTGGTTCGATCGAAACTGTTTCGTGTCCCGCGACTGCGCGATGTTACTGTGGGGATCGTCGACAGATAGAGATACAGAGAGAGCGAGGTTGTAGAATGTGAGGCACGATAATCGCACCGGGCTTGTGCTCGCCCTTATGAATGTAATTGTGGCCTGTGGGAAGTCGTCAGCATTGACACACTGCACTGCAACTAATAGAGTAATTAATGAATGAAATGCGTTGGGTCGTTACAAAGTCTACACTGTGATGTGGACTTTAAACGGTGACCTAGTGAGAATTGTAGGTGATCGTTTCAACAATGCGGTATTCTGATGCACTTCGCATCAAGCTATGGAGCAAGAATGCGTCTTGCAACAATTCAGTAGTCTATTGGTTCACACAAATCCCCGGAAAGGTGAGCAACCTTCCCACACTCGATGCCTGGATATAGGCAAGGAGCAACAATCCGGAAAGGGTCGCCGTGAAAGGTTGCTGCCAATGGACCGGAATCTGTTCCTCGCAACATCTCTTCGAATAATTATGAAAGGCTCTCACTCGAAAAGGTAGCCTTGGCTACAGCAAGAGGAGACTCGGACGGGCACAATAACGACTTCGATCGACGACGACGACGACAGGCAAACAGATTACGTGTGGACCACAGTGGAGGAAACACTGGCTGTCGAATGCCCAGACCGCCGATCCGGTCGGTCGCTCGTTAGGCCTCGCAGTGCTCGTCGCGGTGAGCATCGTTTGATCATAAAACAGGAAATTTATATTATCATAACGTATGGGTGCGCCAGGCAGAAGGAGCGGTAGGTGATCACGAAACCTGGACCGCTGCTACCACTGCTGAAGCTGAAGCTGCGCGAGGTGAACGGGCGAAGAAATCGGTGAAAGAATTCCGATGGGCTAAGGGGAAAATCACGTTTCTTCGGTTGTCTTCTGTGAGTGTGTCTTGTGCCAGTTCGCGCGCAGCCCGTCCAGAAGGGTCGTCGACAGACCCGGTATTTGAGGTGAAAAGAAATTCCAAAGTGGACGTTGGTCCCTTCTGCTGTTGCAACAACCACCGCTCGCCATAGATTAGCGGGGACGGATGCATCAATTCCAATTTGTGTTTGCGCATTGGAAACAACATTCTCACGCTAGTCTCTCCCCGTGCTGAGATGGAGGTAAGTCGATCCCGCAGCTCTGAAGACCAAGGTTTCGCTTCCCCCATCACCATAGGCAAGGATCTGGACTGCTAACGAGGTGCGCCGCATCGGTCCAAGCCTTTCAGCTGCCGAACAAATGCGCTAATCTGCTGAAAAGGAGAAATTTAGCAAACGGGAAAATTCGGAGCCGCCAATGAATTCGTAATTAGAACGCAAAAAAATCGCAACCGAAAAACTGGACCTACGTCAGTAGGGTTCCCACCGAAGCGAGTAAGTCGAAATCAAGTTTCGCGCTTCCAGTCAGCGCAGTGCAATACTGAACCGAACCGACGAAGCACAGTCATTTCCGGACTTGGGTTTCGACGGTTTCTTCTAGCTGGAGGGTCTAAGTAGCTGTCTGTCTATCTACTTATGCAGTGAAACGTGTTTTGTGTTCTTTTTTTTTATTTCGCGCTCTCCACAAACAACAATTGAATTAATTTCACAGATGAACGACCGGCGTTTTCTTGTGCGCGGATTGCATGAGAAAGTGGCAATTACCTGTTCGTTAATCAAACCCTCTCTTGTTTGCTGATGGAGGGAAATACTTGCGTTTTCGTGCTTCATATTGTGCAATTTTAAAACTGTTGATGCCAGCTTGCGGAGAGATACTGCGATCTCGGAAGAATCGTGAGTTTTGCCGTATAGATCTCTTAAGGTTCTTAAGTTGTTTTTTCACTTTGGAAGTCTACGACCCGTCATGTAAACTATCGAGTGTATATAGAAAGTCTCAGTTTACTCCAGCTGTACAGTATACTTAGAAAATCTGCAAATTCACAAAACATTAATTTTAACTAGAGCACAAGTTAAAGAATTCACTTCAGGCAAAGCCTTACTAAATCCCCTTTTCATAAACTACTTCAGGAATTCCTTCTCATACTTATTTTGGAATTGGCATTAAAACACTTTTAGAAAATGATATACTCTGAATTTTTTTTTTCAAGAAATTTCTTAAATTCTTTCGAAATTTTCTCTAGGAACGCCCCAAGAAGTTCAGAAATTCCGCTTGGTAAATCTTCAACAGTTTCTATACACCATAATTTCTTAACAAGAAACTCCCAGTGGAATTTTGCAAGAATTCCTAAAGAATATCTGATAAAAAGGCTTTGAGATTCTGTCAGAAATTGTCAAAAGAATTAATCTAAAAAATCTTCAGAATTTTTCCTTGTGAAGCCCTCTGGTACTTCTTGGAGAAATTTAAAATTTCTTAAAAAAATATCTTGAAATCCCTTGAAGAATACATCTGACATTCCTAAAACACCAACATAAATTTTCCTGAGAAGGGCTCCTGTTTTTGTTTTGAGGACTTCTTCCACTAATTTCGAAAAAAAAAAATTCAAGAATTTTTAAGATCTTTTCCAAAAATAATTCTGAGAATTGGCATAAACACTTTGATCTGGAGTACTTCTTCAAGAATTTATCTGGATACTTTAATGTTTTAACTAAAAGCTTAGAGAATTTATTTTGGCCTTCTTTAGGATCCTCTGGAAATTCTTATAGAAATGCCACTAAAAATTCATCCAGAATTTTCTCCGGTGATTCTTCTAGAACTTGAAAAAATATTCGGAATTTATCTAAAAATTACTCTGAGAATCCTCTGAAATCCTCTAGGAGTTCCTTGGCGAATTCCTTTTGAAATTCATTTGCGAATACCTTCTGGAATTCTTCTGAGAATTCCTCTGGAATTTCCCTTAGAATTCCTCTGGAATTCCTGTAGGAATTTCTCTAGGAATTCCTGTAGAACTCCTCAAGGATTTCCTCTGAGATTTTTTTTTGAAATTTCTCTGAAAATACCTCTGGAATTCCACTAAAAATTCCTGTGGAATTCCTCTGAGAACTCTTTTGGGAATTCCCTTTGAAATTCCTCTGACATTCCTCTGGGAATTTCTCTGGAACTCTTCTAGGAACTCCTCTGGCAATTTCTCAGAAATTCTTCTAAAAATATCTCTGGCATTCACAATTCCCGAGAATGCCTCTGGGAATTCCTATGAGAAGTTATCGGGGAATTTCTCTGGAAATTCCTTTGGGAATTCCTCTGGGACTCATCTGAAATTTCTCTGGGATTTCTCTGGAATTCCTCTGGAATTTCTCTGAAATTTATCTGCAAATTCTACTTGAAATTTGTTAAGATTCAATCTGGAAATTCCTCTGAAATTTCTCTGGAAATTTTTCTGAAATTCGTCTGGAAAATTCTTTGAAATAACTCTTAAAATTCCTTTGGAATTCCACTGGAAATTCTTCTGGAATTTATCTGGAAACTTCTTTGGATATTGCTCTGGAATCCTCTGAGAATGTCTCTGGAATTCCTCTGGGAATGTCTCTGGAATTTCTCAGGGAATATCTCTGGAATTCCTCTAGAATTTCTCTGGGAATTCCACTGGAATTCCTCTGGGAACTCTTCTGGAAATTATTCTGGAAGTCCACTGGAAATTCCTCTGGAATTCCTATGGGAATTCCTCTGGAATTCCTCTGGCAATTCCTCTGGAATTCCTCTGGAATTCTTAGAGGAATTCCTCTGAAATTCCTCTGGGACTTCTTCTAGAATTCCTCTGGAATTCCTCTGGAAATTCCTCTGAACTTCCTCTGGGAATTCCTCTGGAATTCCTCTGGGAATTCATCTGGAATTTCTCTGGGAATTCCTCTGGAATTCTTCTGGGAATTCCTCTGGAATTACTCTGGGAATTTCTCTGGAATTCCTCTGGGAATACTTCTGGAATTCCTCTGGGAATTCTTCTGGAATTCCTCTGCGAATTCTTCTGGAATTCCTCTAGGAATTCTTCTGGAATTCATCTGGGAATTCTTCTGGAATTCATCTGGGAATTCTTCTGGAATTGCTCTGGGAATTCCTCTGGAATTCCTCTGGGAATTGCTCTGGAATTCCTCTGGGAATTCCTCTGGAATTCCTCTGGAAATTCGTCTGGGAATTCCATTGGAATTCCTCTGGAAATTCCTTTGGAATTCCTCAGAGAATTCCTCTTGAAATTCCTTTAGATTTACTCTGGAATTTCTTTGAAATTCGTCTGGAATTTCCTTTAGAATTACTCTTTAAATTTCTCTGGAATTCCTATGGAAATTTGAAATTCCACTGAAAATTCATCTGAAAATTCCACTGGGAATTCCTTTGGATATTCCTCTGGAATACCTTTGAAAATTCCTCTTGAGTTCTCAGGGTTTTACTGGGAATTCCTCTGGGAATGTTTCTGGAGTTACTCTGGAATGCATCTGTGAATTCCTCTGGAATTCCTCTAGTATTCCTCTGGGAATTTCTCTGGAAATTTCTCTGAAATTCCTCCATTAATTCCTCTGGAAATTCCTCTGAAATGCCTCTCAGAATTCTGGGAATTCTTCAGGAATTCCTCTGAGTTTTTTTTTAGAAATTCTAGATTTTTTGTAGAATGAATCTGAAAATTTCCTCTGGAATTCCTCTGAAGCATCTCAGGAATTCCTCAGAGAATTTCTCAGGAATTCTTCTGGGAATTCTTCTGGGATGCCTCTGAGAATTTCTGTGGGAATTCCTCTGAAATACCTCTGGGAATTCCTCTGGCATTGCTCTGGGAATTCCTCTGGGAATTCCTCAGGGAATTCCTTTGGGATTTTCTCCGGGAATCCTTTTGGGATTTTCTCTGGGAATTCCTCTGGAATCCCCCTGGTTTTTCTCTGATTTTTCTGGGTATTCCTCATGATAATATCTGAGAATTCCTCTGAATTTCCTCTGGGAATTTTGCTAGAATGCCTCTGAATTTTCTTTGGGAATTCCTCTTCGGAATTTTGCTGGAATTTCACTGAAATTTCTTTGGATATTTTTTGAGAACTCCTTTGGAAATTTCTTTGAAATTCCTCTGGGAATTACTCTGGAATTCCTCTGGGAATGTCTTTGGGAATTCTTCTGTAATACCTGCGGGAATTCCTCTGGAAGTCCTCTGGGAATTGCTGTTGAATTCTTCTGTTAAATTCTTCTACACACTTAGAGTTTTATTTCACGAGCTCGGCTGTGCAAATCTCGGTTTCTGAATTTTGACCGAGACTCAGCTAACAAGATGGTATGTTGCTTAGCAACAGGGCGTGCTATACTGATTCTCGGCATTTATAAGCTGAGATCTCATCAAAACATTAAGCTGACTACTCGGCTGTGCAAATCTCAGCATTTGTAAACCGAGATTCGGCATTCTAAAATAAGTGTGTAGGAATTCCTCTGGAAATTCCTCTAGAAATCATCCGGGAGTTAATCCAGAATTTCTCTGGGAATTCCTCTAAAAATCCTCTGAGAATTCTCCAAGAATTCTTCTGGTAATTCCGCTGGAATTATTTGGAGATCTCTGAAATTTCTCTGACAATTTCACTTCAATTTCGCTGGAAATTTCCCGGGAAATTTTATGGAAATTCCTCTGGCAATCTCTTAGGATTTTTTCCGGATATTTTTCTGGAATTCCATTTGATTTTTTTCTAGAAATTTCTCTGATAATTCCTCTGGAATTCGTCTGAGAATTCTT
The DNA here is from genome assembly GCF_035046485.1 of Aedes albopictus. Taxonomy (NCBI): domain Eukaryota; kingdom Metazoa; phylum Arthropoda; class Insecta; order Diptera; family Culicidae; genus Aedes; species Aedes albopictus. The sequence continues at coordinate 190,644,053 of NC_085138.1, forward strand.
TCGGAACTTCTCTGGGAATTTCTCTGAAATTCCTCTAAAAGTCCTATGGAATTTTTCTGGAATTCTTCAGGGATATTCTCCGGAACTCCTCTGGGAAATTCTGTGCAATTCCTATGGGAATTCTTCTAGGAATTACTCTGGAATTCTTCAAGGAATACATCTTAAATTCTTCTAAGAATTCCTCTGGGATTTTATTGGGATTCTTCTACAGTTTTCTGGGAAATTCTCTAGAATTCACCGGCGATTTTGTCGAGAATTCTTCTGGAAATTTATCCCTGTTTTCCTTTGGGATTCCTTAAAAATTTCTTCGGGAATTTCTCTGGAAATATTTCTGGGAATTCCTCGGGGAATTCCGCTAGAAATGGTTCTAATTATACCTCCGGGAATTCCTCTGAGAATCCTTTCGGTAAATTCGCTGCGAATCCATCTAGAAATTTATGTAGAAGTTCCTATGGAAATTCCTCTGGAAGTTTCTCTTGAAATTCCTGTGGAATTCGTTTTGGGGATTCCTCTGAAAATTTCTCTGTGAATTTCACTGGGAATTCCTCTGAGAAATCACCCGAGAATTTTTTTGGAAGTTCTTCCTGAAATGCCTTTGGATTTTTCTCCGGAATTTTCTCTGAGGGTTCTTTCAGGAAGTCTCACAGTAACTGTTTTTTTTTTAATGCAAATTTGTTTGGGAATTTCTTTGCAAACTGCTGAAACTTTTTTTCCTGAAAATTTCTCCAGGAACATGTCTGAATGTTTCTGAAAACATCTGGAATTTCTTATGGGAATTTTATCAGGAATTATAATAATATCTTATTTTTAGGAATTCGTTCGGAATTTCTTACAGTTGATTTCCATTTTTTCAATGAGTGTCTGACAACATTTCCTTATCTCCAGAGGAATCAGGGAAATCCAACAGAGATTAAACAATGTTTTATACATAAGTAAAATGTATCTTATCCATTTTACCATTTTTATAAGCCAGTTAGGGGCAGTTCATAAGCCATGAATACAAAACTTTGACCATTTCAGAACTACCATTTCCTGCCAAAAGTTTGTGATTTACAAACTTTATATTTAAGTGGGTTCTCAAAACCATTGCAAACTAATGCCCTCTACGGTAAAATTTAAAAAAAATCAATCTTAGAAAAAAAGTTTTTTTTTTTAAGATTTTAAAGTAAGGTCCAACTTATAATTATTGGAAAGGATCAGCCAAGGGTTGAAAGTCTCTGAAATTAAGACAAATCAATCAATCATTGGAAAGTAATGTTTATTAGTACAAACAGTGAAGTACTAGTTTTTAAAGTAGTGAGCTGGATTTTTGTATGGTGAGATAATCAATTCTCCATTTCTGCAATGAAATGGGGCTAACAGTGTGGGTATAATAATTTCTTGTCAAATTTGATGCTGTTTGAGCAAACGTTTGGGTAACTATGTTGTTGAAGTTTCAAGTAATAAATAAAACAACAACACAGTTACCCAAAGTTTTGTTCAAACAGCATTAAATTAGTCAAGAAATCAACCCACGCTGTTTGCACCGTTTCATTGCAGAAATGGAGAATTGATTATCTCACCATACAAAAATACAGCTCACTACTTTTAATCTAGTACTTCACCGAGTGCTTCCTTTTACCTTCGATTTACCCAGAAACCCTTACGTCAAAGCTTTTTCCCATTCATAGCTAATAACACTTCCAATCAAACTTAAACAGCCAGTGCAGTGGTAAACAGCTGATTCTGGCGCCTTCGCATTCTCAATATCATCGTCCAGTTCCGTTTATATTTATAGCGCCCGGCACGAATGGAGCATGTGCCCTGCCTGACGTACTGACGACAGTGATGTGATTCCTATCGCAGTTGTGGCTTTCAGGCGCAAAACAACATCAACAATCAAGTGTGATTACATTATATGTGTACTCGGAATATTATGTAATTCCGCTGCATCATCATCAGGATGCGCTGCGCATGACTGTGAGGTCTGACCCCAGTCAGCCAACCACCACTGGGTGCCTGAACACTAAGCAGCATCCAGCAAGTCGTTAATCATGCATACGGCTGCTGATGATTGTGCAAAGTGCAACTTGACGAGAACATTCCCACTGCTGGCTGGCTGCTCGCTCACATTCATATTGATTGCCCCTCATCATCAGCGCCACTATCGTGATTCACAATGATGCATCGCGCAGTGCAGCAGCGGAATTCTGACAAGCTGCTCGTTCGTGCGCAAACCTTAAACCACGGAATGACTCATTCCCACAACCCGAATCGCGGTGTGCATTCTTGGTGGAGCCTATAAAAATGCCACATTCTGCGCTAATTGATTTCCAATCATGCAATTAATTTGAATTGCAATTTTTCCCCTTTATTAATTGGAATAATATCTTGGAATCGTGATTCACTATCACAATGGAAGGCTGTCGCCACCAGTGAGAAAATCTTTCATAAATTGCTTCACCCGTGTCGACCAGAGCGTAGCAGCAGCCAACCGGAAGTAGTTGGCCGGAATGACTCTATCGCTGTGTCTCACACATATTTCATTTGGTCTTTGTGGTTTTTCTGGATAATGACTGTTCCGGCCAGAGAGACAGAGAGGTTGGGTTGCGCCGAGATGTCGCGCATAATTATTAAAGTGGAATGTCTTCTCGCACAGTGGGAGTTGTGTGCTTGCTATGGGGTTAAAATGTGGTAACCAATTTCTCAAATTTTGAATTCCCTAATACGTTTTGTCCTGGCTTGGGTCTCTACTGGAGATCACATACTTTTTCCTGAACGACAAATGTTCTAAAAGAACATTTTTTCTCTTTTTAATTTCAGCGGCACAAAAGCCTTCAATATTGCCATACAACCGATTGCAGTGAAATCGATGTCATTCACAAAGGTAAGTAACATGTTGTACATCTTTGTAATTTTAGTCAATATTGCATCCCTGCCAGAACAGTTATTGCATCCTCAGATTAATCAGGAAATTTGTCATTCTGCTTCAATTCGTCTAAGGAACCTTCGCCTACACACGAATTCACTTGAACTGTAGTTGGTCAATATTATACATATCAGCCCAATCAGTTTTGCCAGAAACCTCAAGACTCATTCTGAATATAACCGGGAAATGCAAGATCTAACGTAATGCCGGAAAACGGCTAGTCTAGTCTACTCACACACAGCCATTCATTAAAAGTATCCTGGAAAATGATAGAATTGACTAATTTTACCATTTTTCTTCTCATGTTTAACGCTTGCAGTACATCGCAAATACATTAAAAGCATTAAAGCGGTCTAGCCTTCTGTGTAGCGTCATTGGTTTTACAATAAAACCATCGAGTGGGGACATCTCGTACCAACCGCTCAGCTTTTAAGAAAGCAAAATGCGTGAAAATCGATGGGGGTAACGATGCTAACAAGGTTAAGGTCACCCCTTGGTCCTTTGCTTCCTGGAATGAAACACAGGTATTTAGTCCGTGTTTTGGCCCTTATGCCTAGGCTTAAGCGTCTTTACTCGCTCTCTGAAATGACACAAACTGGGTGCGAGGGAAATGTTGCGTAACCAAAAACTAGTTTTCGAAGTTAATAAATTCCCCCTAAAGGAAAAAGAGAAAACGTAGTTTGAAACGGACTCACCAATTTATCTGGAAACTGCTGTTACTCAGTGTTAACGAGGAATTCTCAATGTTACCAGGGCAAATGGGTTTTTGCAGTTTATTCACAGTGATATCCAGTCCATTCTGCTCCTTCTTGTTCCTTTTCTTTTCCATTTTTTCACACGACACAAAAGTATTTTTTTGTAGTATATTGATTTGTAATGCCTGGTACTGGCATGAAACCGACGGTAACATGAAAAAAGCAGCTCCGATCACTGAACTAAAACAGTAAACGATCTAACTAAATTATACGCTCCATATAATTTAACACATTTTTAGGGAGCAGAACCTGATCACTTGAAAATGTCGATAGCAGATGGTAAAAATAGCGAATTTTATTCTTTTAGGCAATGGTGCTGAGAATACCTTCACGGATTGCTTCAAGTATTTCTCTGGTAAATATTTTACGATCTCTTTTTAGAATCTATCGAGTAGCTCTTCTAGAAAACCCTCCATCAATATTTGTGGGTATTCATCCATGATTTTCTTTGGGGGAATTCTTCCAGGAGTTGCTCTGAGAGTTCCTCCAAGAATTCCTTTGGAAATTATTTACAGAATTTCTTCACGAATTCCTTCGGGTTTGCTCTTGGTGTTATTCTGTGAAATCCTCTGGACATTTCTGTTGGATATTGCTTTAGGAATTTCTCTGGGAATTGCTCTAAAAATCTCACCAGAAATTGCCTCAAAAAATTCTTTCGGGATTTCTTCTGGCAATCCCTTCGAGAATTTTTCTTGGAATTTCTTCAGAAACATTTGCGGAAACCATTCGGAAATTCCTCTAAAAACGCTGAGAATCCCTACAGGAATTCTTCTACGAATTGCTCCGAAAACTCCTCTAGGAGTTTTTTCCTGAAATTCCTCCAGGGAATGGCTCTGAGAACACCACGACAAAGAATTTCTCTGGAAAATCCTTTACGAATTTCTTCAGAATCTCTAGAAATCTGGAAATCCCTCAATATTTTTTTCTGGGAATCCATAATCATCCAGAAACTACTCTGAGATTTTCTCCATGATTTGAGAATTCCTTAAAGATTGTCTCTTGGAAGATCTCTGAAAGTTATTTTCGAAATTCCTCCAAAAAAAACCCTCTGAAAATTCCTCCACAAACTATTCCGAAATCGTTCTACAAGTTCTGCAGGTATATTTTTTGGAAAACCCCTCCAGAAATGCCTCTAAAAGTTCCTTCAAAAATTCCTCTGGGAATCCTTCTGAGTATTCCGCAGGAATTGCTCCTGGAATTCGTTTAGGAGTTGCTCTGAGAGTTCCTCCAACAATTCCTTTGAGAACTATTTTCAGAATTCCTTTGGAAATTCTTTCGGGTATGCTCTTGGAATTCTTCTGTGCAATCTTATGGAAATTCCTCTAGGATTACTTTGAGAATTGCTTTGGAATTTTTTCTGGGAATTTCTCTGAAAATACCACCAGAAATTCCTCAAAAGATTCCTTCGGGATTTCTTCTGGTAATCCCTCCAACAATTTCGCTACGAATTTCTTCAAAAATTTCTGCGGAAACCATTCTGGAATTGCTCTGGTAACGCTCTAGGTATTTTTATGAGAATCATTGCAGGAATTCTTCTGTGAATTGCTCCGAAAACTCCTTTAGGTGGTTCTTCTGAAATTCTTCCAGGTAATGCCTCTGAGAACACCACCACGGAGATTTCCTCTGGTAAATCCTTTACAAAATTTCTTCAGAATCTCTGCAGGAATTACACTAGAAATCCCACAACATGTTTTTCTGGGAATTTATCTTCTAATGCATCTGGGAATTCATTCAGAAACTACTCTGGGAAATCCTCCATTATTTGAGAATTCCTATAGAATTGTCTCTTCGAAGCTCTCTGAAAATTGATTTGGAAATTCCTCCAAAAACAGCCTCTCGAAATTCTTGCAGAAACTATTCCGGAATCGACCTACAAATTCTGCAGGCATATTCTTCGGAAAATCCCTCCAGAAATGCCTCTAAAAGTTCCTTCAGGAATTTCTCTGAATTCCTTCTGAGTAATCCTCAGGAATTGCTCCTGGAATTCTTCAGGAATTGCTCAGACAGAATTCCAAGGGGAATTATTCCCAGAGTTTCTTTGGGAATTTCTATAGGAATTCCGCTGGGTTTCCGCTTGGAATTCTTCTGTGAAATCCTCTGGAAATTTCTCTGGGAATTCCTTTGAGAATTTCATGGGGAATCCCTTTGGGAATTTCTCTGAAACTTTCACCAGAATTTCCTCAAATGATTCCTTTGGGATTTCTTTTGGTAATCCCTCCGAGAATTCTTCTGGTAATTCGTGCTGGAATTCTTCCAGAAACCTCTGGGAATTCCTCTGAGATTTCTTTTGAGTATTCCTTTGGAAATTCTTTTCGTGACTCTTCTCTGAAAATCCCAGCCGAAATTCTTTGATGACTCCTTTGGGATTTCTTCTGCCAATCCCTCCGAGAATTCCTTAGGGAATTCCTGCTGGAATTCTTCCATAAACCGCGCTGAAAGTACTATATGGAATCCCTCTAAGATTTCTTTCCTCTGAGGTTTCTTTTAAGTGTTTCTGAGGAAATTCTGTTGATGATTTTTCTAGCGATTCCTCTACGATTTCCTTTGGAAATTCATCTGGGAATTCCTTTGAGAATAATTTTCAGATTTTCTTTTTGAATTCCTCTGGAAAATCTTTTATGAAACCCTATGTAAATTCTTTGGGAATGTCTCGGGGAATTTCTCTGCAAATCCCACCAGAAATTCCTTTTATGATTCCAATGGAATTTCTTTCGGCAATTCCTCCAGGAATTCCTCTGGGTATTCGTACTGAAATTTCTCGAGAAACCGCTCTGAGAATTCCATATGAAATTCGTCTGGTAATTCTTTTGAATACCTTTGGATTTGTAGGTGATTCTTCCAGGAATTTATCTACTATATGCTGTGGAAGCTCCTCTGAAAATTTCTTTAGAAATTCCTCTGAGATTTTCTCCAGGAATTCCTATGAGAGTTCCTCTTTGAATTATTCTAAGAACTTCTTTGGAATTTGTTTTGGCAATCCCTCCGAGAATACCTTTGGGAATTCCTGCTGGAATTTTTTGAGAAATCGCTCTGAGAGTCCTTTGTGGAATTCTTCTGATGATTCGATATTGCTCAAGGAATTTAAAGAACAGGATCTTATGACTTTTTGTAAAGATTTAGTAAATGATTTAGTTAAACGATCGAGCATATGCTATCCATTATCGCTAGATCAGCTACACTTGTACATGGAATCAATGAAATAAGCGATTTGGACTAACGGACATCTTCATGACAAAAGTCTTGATCTGAGTACTGTAAATAGGAAAGGTTTTAAAAATCTAATCACGATCAAATGTATGAGTACTTCTTTCGTAGATGTAGTTGTGAAACTAAGAGGAAACCAAGTATAGGGTGTCCCAGAAAGTATGGGCACAACTTTGCAGCTCTGCCATTTGGGAATGGATGCATAAACAAACTTTATTTTCACACATATCCTGCCTTATTATATTGACATCAAATGCTAATCATTAAAATTTGCATTTAACACTTCGTTTGAAAGCGGAAGAACATTCCCTAAAAGACCTTTTAAAGCTTCTGCACAAATTGCTATATTTTTCAATAACACCGCTTAACAAATTGTTCCCTACGCATGAAATTAAGCTCGATAAAAATTTCAAAAAATATTTTCGTGTATTTCCATATGGGTATCTATTGTACAACCCTTAGTTTGAATTGAAAACATAAACTTTTGAACCTGAAAAATGGGTTTAAACGCCAAAATCGATATTTTTGAAAACTCGTTTTTCTAATAGATGAAAACAAGCTTCTGAATATATATCACAACATGCAGACAATTACATTTAAATTTCACCATAAGTAAAATAAATACTCCAGCTTTATAAAGTGTAGATTGAATTATTTTTATTCTCGTTAAAACTTGTTAAAAAACTCAAATGTCTGTGGGCAAGTCTTATTCAGAAATAGAAAAGGCGAATTTCCCAGTTTTCTCAAAATTATGGAATACCCGTACGCACAGGCAAAACATATTTCTATAAAAAATTTCAAACAACCATCTGAGGAAACATGTTTTCGAATATATCATGTGAACAAAATTCGAAAAAATGTTTCGAATTCGGATATTTGGCAAAACCGTAAAAAAGTAGTTTGTGCAGAAGTTTTGAAAGATGTTTTTTTCATTTTATACATTCTGCATACAAAAACCCTTTTAAATGTATAAACTCTTTACAGGTATCAATTAAAATACCTTGAATAAAAATACAAAAATATAAAAATGGTTGTTTGTGAAGAAAATGATTGTATTTTCACTATACAAAGTTGTGCCCATACTTTCTGGGGCACCTTATACACTCTCATTCCGAACATAAGCTTTACCCCTATTTACCCGTTTTACCATCATCAATTGGGTTGTATTTACATATGCAATCTGAAGAGCTACTTCTGTGTGAGAAAAAAACTAGCTCCAGTGTTCGTGAATTGAAATGTCACTTATCTCAATATTTCAAGCTCACACCAATACACTCAGCTTGAAATCACGCGTGAACGATTTTTTTAGTCGTCAAATCCCTCAGCGTAATTGTCAATTGTCGTTGTTCGAAAAAAAAAACTTATCAACTTATCGCCAAAGTAACACCGAAAACATAAGCCGAAATAGCAAAATATTTACTTTGTCCTACAACAGTCTTTATGAAGTTTCTCGAAACATATTATGTCATGGGTATGTCGTTTTCATGATACCAAAAACTCACAGTGATCTTCTTTTGGGAAGTCGTATTAAAGAAAATATTTTGTTGTCTCAAACAAACCTTGCATGTTGTTTTCGATTATATTGGGTATGTTCTATTTATGTACACTTTGTTTGTTAACATACATGATCAGTATGTTCTATATGTCACATTAGAGTTGCATTTGCAGTTTCTTGTTTAAGACTTGTTTTTAATCATGTTTAGACAAAACATAGTATGTTTCGTATGTTTATAATTAGTCGAATTTTGGTTTTCTGCAGTATGATAGAAAACATGTGTAACATAAATCTAATTCACTCTATTGAACAGAGCCGTTAACGGCATACCTAACATACCACAGCGCCTGCGGAAGTTCATGCGAATTTTGGAGTGTTATGAAATGGTTGCGTGGCGTGGCATAGGTTTGCGTTAATGAGTGGATTGTCGATCGTATGAGTCATGTTTGTGTGTTGGTTTACTGTAGAAATGATGCGGCACAGTTCACGGGTTGCGGCTTTTTAGGTTATTAGGCAATAGACTGATGATAACTGATGGAATGCCAGGAAACGGCTTCTCAACCTGGTTCTTATGCTAGTCCCAAGTAACCAAAAGTTCCGCTTCCCATGACGAAATGCACTTTTAAGTTCCGCGAAGTTCAGATAAAGTTCCGAAAGGATCTTTCTAGCTGTTTAAAAGGCCACGTTTCAGCAAGGCTCATTGATAGCCTCTTAATCAGCTTTAAAGCTGCTTAAGATGCTACTCGGAACTTTGTCGGAACTTTCAAGTTCATAGAAGTTCAGTTCAGAAGCATTGTGTTTCAATGAATATTAAATGTATTTATTTTGCAGAAAACAACTGTCTTGAGCATACACAAATAAAATACAAATTTAAATGTATCAAGTTAATATATATTAGGCTCAAATAAAAAATATATATGATGCCCACTGGATTCAAACCGAGAGTTGCTGCGTGAGAGTCCTACGCTCCATCACGTTACTACAGTTACAATTCGCCTCCTTAATGCTAGAACTAGGTAACTCGTTTTGAAAAATGCGGGTGAAAATTGCTGGTAAAACTTATCCTGCTATAAAACAAACTCTCTGTTGGTCTTAACAGATGAATCATTATGTGTTTTTGTAGTTTTAATCGACAAACTTTTGTTTGTTGTGGTGTACGTTCAGATGTAAACAAATTGCTCGCGATTTCGCCAAACCAGTTACCTAGTTCTAGCATTTAGGGGACGAATTGAGTGAACAGCGGGTGATGTCTAGCTTGAATGGATTTTCTGTCGGCAGCTAGTTTTGCACTTGTACAGTAATGACGTTAGCTTGACTTTGTCAGTGCCTTCAGCAGCACAGTGGTAAGTCAGCAGACTATCACGGAGGAGGACCCAGTTGAAATCTACATGGAACGGTGGGTGGGGAAAATAATTATCAGAGGCAATATCAGACATGAATCATAAAAATACATTTTTGTTTCTGCATGAATTTTGTCGAAGTTCTGTCAGAAGCTGCTGAGAAGGCTATTCAGCTACCTTATGTGAACTTTCAAGTTCCAAAATTACTTAAAAATGAAGCTGCTTAGCTTATAAAGTACTCTCTTATCTGAACTTTTGGTTACTTGGGGTGTTGTCTGTGAACTTATACATGAGGTGAGGTAGAGAGAGAAAGTAGGTCGGAAGATACAAAGTAGAAGGCAATGAACCACTCTGGGATTGAACACAGGATATTCTGCATTCAAATCAGAAACGATGTTAGTTAGAACACCACGCTTATAATTTTGTTTTATTTGATTCGATTTCGATCACGCAAGAACAACCAAGTTAGCTGAATATGTGAAGATTTTTATAATTGCTTCTACATATATTTAAGCCATCTCCTGTCCCACTGTGCAAATTTGAACAACATTGACATTAAAAAGTGGACCCCTAAAAGAACGTCCCACAAGCACGTGTGTGGGAAAATTAAATCCCACAAAAGCACGACAGAGACAACGGATTATATTTATGGCAAAAACCCGGTAACGAAACAGGCCGGGCCAAAACTTGGACCGGATCCAAAATATGGGATCCATTTCTCAGAAGTTAGCGGTGTAAAGTGCGCTTCTTATGTATAATTGTTCATCAAAGTGGATAAGAAGATGCTTAAAAAGACCTTATTAAGCTCGCTCGGAAGACTTGATAATTTCCATAAGGTTAGAGTGCGCTTCGGAGAAAAACGTGTTGTGTATTACGCTGAAATCACGGACCTACAGTGAAAACTTCGTGGTCAAAAATTCTTAAACTTAGCGTGACGTACTAAATGGATGTCCCCGTGACGGACTATTTTGTTACCAAGGGGCGCATTACACCTCACCCTCCCCAATCTGCCAATCTGCCTCAGCGGAAAAGGAAGCTACCGAGCCAAGCACTGCGACTCAAGCCAAGAGAAGGAGTGTCGTCGGTTGGTGTTGCCGGTGGAAACTATTCCGCCGTTCATTTCTCATGCGAGCAGGAAGAATAGAGTGAAGCGCCCGCTGCCGCCGTCCCCAGCACCGCAACAACGATCTGGAAACCCAACGAGAAAACCCACTTTGTGTGAGATTAATATTAATAAAAATAATAATTAACGATTAATTTAACGCTACACAACGCTCACGTGGTGGTGCGCGGGACCTCATGGTTGTGCTGTGAGCGGATGGAAAATGGCAAGAGCTTGGTGCCTCGCTACCAACCAACCAACGCAACACCAACGGTGCACGGTGCTGAATGGTACAAGTCCCATAGACGGGCACAAAAAACACCTAGCTAGCGCAACATGAATGGAGCTAAATCATGAATGAATGTGGTGAAACGGTTGGCTGAATGGCGGCTGTTGCTGCTGCTGGCTGCAGCAGCTACGACGACCAGCCGTCCCGAGAGCGCACTATTATGAATGAAATTGTTGTGTTGGTTTCGGATTGGATTGAATTGGATTGAGTCTCGGGGTCGGGACAGGCAACTAGGCAGGGTGGTCGTAGTCGTCGTTTTAGTCGGTCGTCATCATCGTCATCGTAGGTAGTTGTCGTTGGTAATGTTGATGTTGGCGGGTGGGTGCTGCGCAGTGCACATATCAGCCCCAAAGTGCAGCAGCTGTCGTCGAGTGCAAGGTGAGCAGGATTGGATTGGCGCACTGTCGTCGGTGGGATTGTGGCTACCACATATGACTAAGCCCCCTTTGATGAGGATTGTGGAATGTAGTCAAGCGTGTGCTGTGCAAGTTAGGACTTCCGAGAATTCTAGATATGGTGTCATTTCTGCTTACTTAGGGATGGAAATTAGTTCTGAAGTGGTTTGCATAAAGTGTGGATAAAGTGTGACTCAGAGTACGTGACGCTTATACACAATTTCAAAACGTTTTCATAGCGTCTTCCTCGGTATTAAACTCTTAACCTTTCAGGACGCGCGCTATCAAGCAACCGAAACTGCACCGCGCTTACGCCGTATACGACGAGCGAGGTTTTTTGATAGAGTTGTACTTTTTACAAGTCCTGAAGGATTAAGTATTGACTTCGACATGATACACTAGGTACTACATATGCACTCCGCCAACGGTAGTCCTTTGAGTGGTTCTGGTTGATTGGTCATCTGTCATAAAACCGATGATCTCTGGTATCCACAGATATTAACGATCTACCTGAACGATTTGCAGTACGATGAAGATCACCTGTAAAGTAAGATAAAAGCAAGTGAAGGTGCATTTTTGGATCACATTTGCATGAGCATGGATTTCGTCATCCACAAAATGCATAATATGTATTGAGAATACTATTCACCGTTTGCTATTACGCACTTAACCCACTATCACTGCATCCTGCCTGTAACACTGGCATATGTTATGCCTAACAACCGGCAATCCACTTACCAAAGTGAACTTGTGCCGTTGTAAGCCTCCTTTCTACAAACGACTTCGTGAATTTACGCAGATGCAGTGGTATATATGGTCAGCAGTGGGCGATCAAATGCATTATCCAATCATCATCCATCTCTTTTTTTATCTGCATTCTGACATAATAGAAGCCAGTGCCTAAAAATGGCGTTTACATACTGGTTGGTTTGACCCGAGCAGAGGAGAATATCAAATTGATAATTACGAAATCGCATAGCCCGTTATTATATCTTGTTGTGTTTTTTTTTATTAACGAGATTTTTAACCCTAGGCTAGTTCATCTCGGGACCTACATTTTACTCCCCTTCCGAAGGAAGAACCCACGCTTAGTGAGTTTATCGGGAGTGGGATTCGATCCCAGGTCCGCGGCGTGATAGTCAAGAGTTCTAACCATCACACCAGATCCGCTCCACGCTCTTGTTGTGTTATTATTGAGTTAGCAAGGTATTACTTTGCAATTACATGTTTTGTTGGGCAATCTTATTTTGTTATGATAAAGCTATTGATATACATCCATTAAATGACATTTCAATAATATGTTTTGTTATAGAACAAGTTTAGTTATAATTGTGCTATTGTGTACATACAATTTATCATAAATAGCACAACAATAACAAGTTTTAAAATAAAGGCTAAGGACTGTATCAAAAAGTAATAAGCAACATTCACAACAGCTTTGAAAATTATTGATTCTCCATGTTAGTATTTTTATTGGAAATACTGCGTAGATCAGTTTGATGTCATAACTATATTTGCTTTCAGTTAAAACTTTTGAATATCAAAATTTGTTATTGGAATATTCTAGAAATTCACTGTTATTAAATTGTTATTGAAACTAACAAAACATGTTATTAAATTGGTATACCTGGAACATTTTTTTGTTATGAAATTTGTTATTTTGCCGCTTATGACAGACAAGCAAGGATGTTTACGATCACCTTGCAATCATTTGACACATTTATCCACAGCTCAATTCAGAAGCATAATATTGAAATGAGGTGTTTGGCAAACTTGTAGAAAAGTGTTTTTCCTACAATTATCACCAAGGACGCCATATCCTAACTCCCATATATACGGCGTGAGAGCGCTAGTACCACCTACTCATACTAAACGATCGAAAAATCCGATCGTTTAGTATGAGTAGGTGGTACTAACACTTTTACGCAGTAAATATTAGAGTTGGAATATGGCGTCCTTGGTGATAATTGTAAGAAAAAAAATCTACAAGTTTTAATATTAGGCTTCCTAACTGAGTTATAGACAAATGAGTCAAATGATTGCCAGATGATCGAAAACATCCTTGCAGACAAGTTTATAACATAATTTGTTATGCTAATAACATTAAAATAACTGATTCTATTACTGAGTTATTTTGCCAAAAAACATACTTTATTATGCTGTTGTTATTCTCTTCTGCTCGGGGAAGAATCCTAATTATTCAATAATTCGATATTTGTTCAGCACTCTGCGCAATTCCGACCTTCATTCACGCTTCATTCGAATGACATCCACCCGCAGAAGCAGGGGATTTCCTATTGTGGTTGTTGGCGATCAGGGAATGGTAGGGTATGAGTACCCTTGTTAAGCCTATGCCCCGATGTTCATCTTATTTCAAAAACAGCACCGATTGTTTCCGCTTTTTTGTTATCATGAATGCTCGCCCACCCAACAAAGATTATTGCTTAAACTAAGCTTAAGCCACTTTTAAGCTAAGTTTAAGCTGAATAAGCTACTATTCAGTTATCATTGCTACTTGGGCACTGCTAACAAAAATACAAAAAAAAAAAAACAAAACAAATAGCGCTTATAAGCTTCGTTTTCGATTGGACGAAAATGGGAGAACTTTGCTTATGATGTGTTCCGGGCCCCTCGTTGCGAATGGGAATTTTCCGTTCCATCGTCGCTTATGTAGGAATAGCCAGCGCCATTGAAATTTAATTGCTTGTTGAAGAAAAAAGCTCTACCAACGTCCGTCAAACATCAACAGTTCGAGGAATTAACAATTTTTCCTTGACTATTACGGATAAAAAACACACACTCAATCGTTCATCGACAAGCAATCGTGTTTTTACTCAATGAAGTTCGAGGAAAAAGCCAAGATCGTTTAGTTGGTAGATGATGATGATGTTTAAGCGAAGAGCGAATTGATTTTGCTTCTATCAATCGCGTATATCAATTAACTAATCGATTCCAATTCCGTGTGCCGTGTTGTGGAATGAAAATCTCAGTCTCCCCTCAAACTTGGTAGTTATCTTCTTCTATTGTCTTCTATTGTCGAGCATTATTGACAAGAAAAATATTGACAATACTTCTGTCGTCTGGGGCCCGCTATCGACTGGGAAATGAACACGTTAAGCGGGGGGCCGCTTAACGTGTTCATTTACGATATGGGGGCAGACGACATCAGTATATTGATGATTTGAAGAAACACATTAATATATTGATGTCGTGTGAAGGCGACACCAATATATTGATGTAAATAATGAGGAAAATCAGAAAAGTTTAGCGGGCCCCACACGAGCATCAATACTTCATCAATATCGATACTTTTAGTTGGAATTTGCGTCAAACTCGTGGTTTATCCAATGTATTTTTTGGAAAATCTTTCGATTAAACCCAAGGTTTGATGGAAATTTCGTCAAAAAGAAGCGATATTGATGAAGTATTGATGCTCGTGTGGGGTCCCCTTTTGATTTCACGTTTCAATATTTCTCCTCATTCCCCCTCTCAGTTCGATCGCGATAGCCGAGAGCAGCCGTAAGCGGACCCCACACGAGCATCAATACTTCATCAATATCGGTACTTTTTGTCTACATTTTCATCAAACCTTAATCGAAAGATTTTCAAAAATACATTGGAAAAACCATGTGTTTGACAACAATTTCGACAAAAATTACCGATATTGATGAAGTATTGATGCTCGTGTAGGGTCCGCTGTAGCGAAACATGTTTTGTGCGTGCCACCAGCATTTGTTTTGATCGGCATCATAGAAAATATTTGACTTTTGTGTGGAGCGACTCAGTGCGGGTGACCCGGATCGGTCTCGGTGAAAATATTGTTGAAAATTATTGACAATCTAAATATTGTCAATACTTCTGTCGTCTGAGGTCCGCTTTACCCATAGCATGGTCCTGTTGAACACCCATGCGGTTGTCGCCTCTTAATTCTGAACTAGTATAGCTCAGAAAGAAGCTTACCTAGTAGTGCCATCTATGAGTGAAAAATGTCATTCGATTAGATTTCCGCTACAAATCAATCTTTCAATTCGAACAAATTATTACTTTCAATCTAGCTGTTCACCCCGTCTCTTTCCGGAATGACTAGTCCTCCTTATGAATCGTGCCTTCTAAAGGTCACCGCAAAGCTTCGATTTGCAACTTTTCCCAGAGGTTCCCAGAGACCTGGCTTCAAACAAGCGACTGGGACCTCGCACAGTTTTTTGTTGTATCCATGCTGGTTGGTTGCTACTCGTCAAGCTAACGATTATAAGTGCACTCCGCAGTCAAGTCCAAGTACGTTCCCATATTTAAGCTCAACGAATTCGTGCTACTCAGCGCAACGATGCCATGGCGACAACGACGACGACGACAGTGGGAAGCTCGCTCAAAAGTTTATTTCCGAAACGCGATGGATGGATTGGGGGGTCATAAGTTGATTCCCACCATCATAGCACCACCGGTTGCGGTGCGATCCCAACGACGTCGTCGAGGCGTCATCCAAGTTCCCTTGAAAGTGTTGAGAAAAGTGTAGAAAAGAAATTATGGGATGCTCATATGGCGACGGCTCTTCGCAAAAGCGCCAGCATCAGACAAGATGCTCGTCAGTGTGGCATACTGGGATAGAAAAAGCGGCATATATGGTGAACAAGGTTTCTGATGATATTGTGTATACCAATCGGCAAATCGCAAACCAAAGCGAACCTGTACCGCTAAGCCATTTCCCCAATAACCCACACTCGCATGAACATTGAACATGCGTAAATGCAGTGAACCTCACCGTCTGCAGTGAGCGAGCGAATGCATCAACAAAACTTTCTTCTTTATTTACTTCAACATAACGTCCCTACATGGACGAAATTTACTTTTCAGTGGCTGTTTCTCCAAAAATGTTGAGAGTGGCTATTCCAAATAACATTTTATAGTCAAATATACTTGAAGAGGTTCTTAGAACCATCATAAAACCAAAATAAAAAATAATCTGGTTTTATGACGGTTCTTGAAACCTCTACAAGACTAATCGGTCATCAAAATGCTATTTGAGATGTGGAGTGGCTACTGAAAGAATACCTAAAAAGTTTTGACCACATTTCCCGTATGTAAACCACACCGTGCGCCAAGGGGATCTCCGTCGCCTCGCCGGTGAAAAACGTGTGGCGCCAACTGCCGACGCCTTTTGGCGCTTGTGATGTATAGTTGGTGCGTGTTTGCGGCCAAGCTCATAATAAAGGCGTACCTACCGTGAAAAACGAACAATCTGTCATGGATGCAATTACTGCGTCAAAAAAAAACTCTACCAATCTATAGCGCTATTCAAGTCGGTACCTACTAGTGTGAGGAAGAGCGGCGAACGAGATGGATGATGGGCAATGATTTCTAATAGTGTTTTCTAAGTTGCTGTGCTTTATGAGCTTGTAGCTGTTTAAGTACATCTCATGGCTGTACTTTTGTTTGATTTAAATCATTATGACTGTGTGAAGGCGATGAAGTTTCAACAGAGGAGAATTAGAGAAAAATATATTTTGTTATCGACACGTAATGTATGGAAATCGTTTTTGAATACTTCACCCATCAGAAATCACAAACTTTCGCAAACACAATAAAAGTATAAATAAATTTTAATTACGATGGAAGTCTGATAAACAACTTAT
The DNA here is from genome assembly GCF_035046485.1 of Aedes albopictus. Lineage (NCBI taxonomy): Eukaryota > Metazoa > Arthropoda > Insecta > Diptera > Culicidae > Aedes > Aedes albopictus. Next base: position 190,661,171 of record NC_085138.1, read on the forward strand.
TAATTATTGTTTCTTTATTAGTGAGGCTTTCAGCCACAGGCTGGTTCACCTCCTTATAAACAACTTAATTCTCTGCCTATTGGTACTTCTATCTACATATATGTTTGGCCGTCTGTTTTTAAATATTGTTTTAAATGAAATATATAATAATTTATTCTTTTCTGCTTTTTTCCAGGTCACAAAACGATCACAGAAATGACGAGGTGGATCTAAAACGCTCGAAGGATGGATGTATAAACTCAAACTCTGGTCTGCAGCTTATCCAGAAATTTACTCGGGGGGTGTAAATACCCTGTTGAGATGTTGTTTCGATAATCATCAATTGTAAGGTATTAGAAGTTTAACGCAACAAGGTTCAGAATGAAAATTTTTACAGCACGAGTCGTACATTTATCCAACGAGGATTGCCGAGTTGGATAATTACGACGAGTTCTGTAAAAATAGAGTTCTGCACCGAGTTGCGTTCAACTGTAATTTCATAAATTAAAACTTGAGGATAGTTTTTAACAAAACTTTCTCATCAAACAGCACACTTATGTTCATAGCCATGTTTTTTTTTTTAAGTCCGTTCATAGCAGGTTATACTGTGCAGTTGTCACAATTTTTCAAACCTGCGTCCAGAAAGCATCAAGAAGTTGAACAAAACTAAAAACAGTGCTTTAATGATTCATTACGCAACGTAAATCAATGTTGTAATGAACCATTACAGCACTGCTAGTTTGATGTGAGAAAGTAGGCCTTTTCCCAGCAGATTTGCGTGAGGTAAAACAGCCTATTACGATGAGAAATTGTAAAAAAAAAGTTTAACCTTCATACAGGCAAGCCTTACGCTCTCGGTCAAAAGTTTGGGATCACCCCCTCAAAAATATGACATTTCTTAGGCCCATTTCTCTGTCCGATTTCAAAAGTCTACGTTTCTTGCAAAAGATATTAATTCAAAGAATTTTCGAACATGATCAGGGCGAAACTTTTACAAACATATTTTCATGTAAACTTTACCTAAAGTTGGAACATTTTCTAAAAAAAATCTTAACTTACGGTAGTGTCGCTGAAAATCTGTTAACCAAATTTTAAGATGAGTACGATAATATATCCTATTCTCTATCAAACTTTCAACTGCTCTTTATCGAACGTAGCTAAGAAATCTAGAGAAAAATGTTATTAGCGACCCTGCCGTAAGTTTAAACTTGTTTTTGGATGGAGCATCTCATTTTAATGATCACCAATCTTTTTGTACTAAAAGGCTCTCAACAACAACAACTCAACAAACGAATTTCCGATAGAAGGTTTGGAGGATCAAGACACATCTGCCAATCAACTCAGTTTGACGAATTGAGATAATGTATGTGTGTATGTATGTCTGTGAACAAAAAGCTGACTCATTTTTAAGACATTTCTTTTTGGCCGATTTTCCGAATTTTAGCACAAAACGAACAGGAACTTCACCGCATTGTTTGCCATTGAAAATGGTCCAGATCGGTCGAAGCACTCCGGAGTTATTGCCATTTTAGTAATCCAGATAACCTCTGGTGGAATTTCCCATACATAAATCTGAACCAAACCCCAATTTTGGTCATTTTTAGCATGTAGAAAATCTACGATGTCTGTCCAAAAACTCAAGATGACGGCCTAAAATACAAGATAGCGTTAAAGTTCCAAAATGGTGGCTGTTTTGTGTAGTTACAGGCCGTGAAACCATGCAAAATGGGTGTATTTGGTATGGTTAAGATCTCCCAAATCCAAAAGTGGTGACCAGAAAATCTAAAATGACATCATCAAATCTAATATGGCTGTCCTAAATTCCAGATGGTGGCTGTTTAATGGCGTTAGTTATAGGCTCTGAAATTATGTTTGGTATGGGAATGATGACCGGAGCCAGATTTTCAAACTCAAACCCATATCTATATAGGAACTTCCTGATGAATGCAAGTAGAAACTTTTTGTGGATTCCCAGAACTAATTCTTGGAGGAACACCATAAGAAACTGCTGGAGTAGTTTCAGCAGGAATTCCTAGGGGTCCCTTGTTGGGAACCTCTGAAGAAATCTTAGAAAGAACTCTCAGATCAATCTTTGTAGGCACTCCTGGGGGAATTCCAGAAGGATCTTCAGATTGAATCTTAGAAAGAACTCAAGTAGGAATCTGAGAAGAAGCTTATGTAAGAAAATCAGAAGGAACTTCTGAAGGATTATCACTCTGCAGCAGGCGGATTCGTTGGTGTTGTTTTACTCACTGGGGTTCACCCAGTAGCCCATGGTTGTATATATAAAAGGCCATATTTTCTCCATACAAAGTTTTTCTTTTTCAATTGATTATATTTTGGAATCCTTATACATGTATGGATACCAAAAAAGATCAGGAATCACTCAAAAAGCAATACAAGGCATAGTTTTATGAAGATTTACAATATCAGGCAGTTTTAGAGCAGCTAGTATTAAAATATATGACTCACGATGTTCAAAAAATCATATCTTAAAAACTGAAAAACATACATCTCAGATTTTTTGATGTGTAACGCCAAATTTCCTGAATTTTCTAATAAAAATATAAAACCAGGGTACCTCTTTGGCCCCGAGACCATGGAAACAGGAAAAAACTAATATATTTGCATATTTTTTTGTACAAAAACACAATTTGGGCCTGAAAACAAGAATTCAATGGCTTTCAAACAACAAAGAGAAGTTTGAAATCGGTTAATTGGTTCAAAAGTTATGATTTTTTTTGAAAATTTTAGTTTTTGAGTACCTTGATTTTTAGGACCACCCTATCTGAAAATTGGTCACCCTAATGACGAAATAAAAAGGAATGGGTCTAATTATTTTCGATGAACTACAAACCCACCAATTTTGACGATAATCGGAGCACTAGGGTCTTGTACCATTTGGGCAGGTGTACCTATTTTGGGCACTTGCCGCTATAACTAAGTCAATTGCAAACCGATTGATTTGAATTTTTGTACAGAGTTAGATACTGTACGAGCCTAACTCTTTACAAAATTTCAAATCAATCGGTTTGAAATTGACTTAGTTTTAACAGCAAGTGCTCAAAATAGGTACACCTGCCCAATTGTACAAGACCCTATATCGTTTTTCTATGGAATGGCTGTATAAATAAAAATAATAATAAAATAAATGGTTAAAAATGCCATGATGGAGACGCATGGTCATTCCATACGTATATGAGCATGAAACTTGAAATTTTCAAAAAAAAAAAACAACTTGAAGAACATTTCTAACTTTTTATATGTCACGTAAAAATAGTTAAACTTTCGTTAATGAATATAAAAAAGTGTAGCTCTTGTGGTCCAACATTGTGGAAATCATAAAAAACTTGTATTTTGGCCATTTTTGTATTTTCAAGTTAACTTACTTTGTTGATATTTTGAATATCGATATTTTTAATCTGGAACTAATAATCTTTTCATTCGTAAAAAAAGATTGAAAATCGGACAATTGGTTCAAAAGTTATGACGGTTCGAAAATTTAAAAAAAATGAGAAATGTCGTTTCTTTGGACCACTCAATTTTTAAAATGGCCGCCATAATGGCGAAGCAAAAACTTACGGGTCTAATTAATTTTGGTAACGATCATTCCTTCCGAATTTGAGCAATTTTGAGTCTATTCTTTATTGATGGAATGGCTGATAAAAATAAAAATGGAATGGTGTCTGTAGGTCACGAATCTGGAATTGAAGGAATTGAATTCCTGAAGAAATGTAAAATTGCTGAAAAAGTTCCATAATTCTCATAATTTCAGCAGAATTCTGAGAAATTCTCGCATGAAATCCAGGAAAACTTAACAAGAAAAATCTAGAAGAACCTCTGCAGGAGTTCCGAGAGAAATCATAAGAGAAATTCCTGAAGCAGTACCAAAAGATTTTCCTGCAGAGATACCTAGAAAAAAATCCTGAAGGAATCCCAAATGGAAGCCCTGTAAGCAAATCTATTCAGATATGGTGTAAAAATACTAGAAGAATTTCTAGATAAACTTGAGTAATTCGTGGAGCAATAACTGAAGGCATTCATGACGATTTTTTAAGGAATCCCTAGATGGATCACCGGAGAAATCCCTGGATCAGTCCCTGGCAAAAAATCTGGGGTAATCCAAGCATGAATTTATGAAGGAATCCTTAGAGGAATTTCTGATGGAGTTCCTAATTTCTAGATGAATTCCTGGTAACATTACGGAGATATTCTAGGAGTTATTTGAGAAGCCTCTTTCGAAATCTCCGAATACATCCCTAGAGGAGTTCCTGCAGAAATTCTTGAAATGAAAATCCTGCAGGAATACCAGCAAGAACTTCTTGAGGAATCCCAGCAAGAGATCTTGAATGAGTCCCAACGAAAACTTCTGAAGTCATCACAGGAGGAATATCTGAAAAAAAAATCTATTGGACATATCTGAAGGGGTATCAGTAGGTCGGCTCCAGAGGCACGTTCTCCTCCATTTGGGAAATTTGTGCCATAAAGGGGTTCTCATAGAAGTCCCCGTAAGAATTTCTAGTCCCGGAGAAGTTCCGGGAGGAACACCAGCAGAAATTCCTGGAAGAATCGAAGCGAAATAACTGGATGTATTTCACCACGAATTTCTGAAAGGTTTCCAATAGAAATTCTTGCAAGAATCCCAAGGGGAGTTATGTTGATATCTCTGGAAAAAAGGACAACTAAGATGTTTTTTAAGCGATGTGATTTAACAACCAACTCATCATGCACTTGCAGAATTCTCATCGTTACTGTTCCAGTGATACATTGCATTGCGTCACTTCACCGTTCAAAATCCCCCGAACACCCCCACGAAGATTCGTTCAATAATGTGAATTAGTCATCCCGACGAACCATGTTTGACCTCACCGATCACGTAATCGTGCGATCTCGTGTGAGTGTCTCTCTCTATCTCTGTGGGAGAGTTCCCTTAGCTTACGTAACTTGCCCACTGCGGCTTACTAACTACCTACCTGCCTACCTACCTACCATCATCCGGTCGTGGGTCCTTAAATGGTAAAGGTAATCCACATTCCACACGTTGCTGCTCGTTGCCGTTGCCGAGTCGGTCGACCGCCATAAAAAGTAGTCTTCCGTTTAGCGCGTTTGGCGTGTGTTGTTTAGCTGACGTGTGAATTAATCTCTATCGGGTAGCAGCCGCAGCGCCCCCCTCCTTCCTTATTTGGCATCCAACTGTGAAACGGAACCGTGCGAGTTTCAGCACTAGTGCTGCTCACTTTCAAGTGAGACCATAAAACTCGACCTCGAGGACCGCACCGTGAATGGACCCCGGCTACCGGCCAGTAAGTACCTCTGCGCTACTGTGAATCAATAATTGACACCAATTGATGGGGCTGGCTGCCGCGCGGTTGTTCTAGATTTTCTATGAATGGGCTCCGCGGTAACACGCATTTGATTGCCCCGGATGCCATTTGAATATTCAAAGCAACAACCCTCTGAAGGGTATGTTGCGTTGAAGAATTCCTCCTCCGTGAGTCACCTCACCTCGTCAGGACCCGGACCCTAACGGGTTTGACATTTTGTTAAGCTGCTGAAATCGCTCCGCAAACGCACCAACGCAGACTTATGGGCTTATGAATCCGCTAAGCGTCCATTAGGTATTCCACGAGCGCTCTCCTGAGGCTGAAGTGCCCTGCTCGTAACCACTGACCGGACAGGTTGGGAATGAATAAAAAAAACTCATATTTCCACTCACATGTGTTTACCGACGACCGTGATACATGCGGGCGATATGACCGGCCGACAGACCCATGGGAACGCACCGCGTCCAACTCGACCGCGGATTGTTTGTGATATTTATAACTGGTTGATTTTTTTACGAGTACTTAGTCACAAATTTACATAACGTCCATTAAACCAGAAAACCGCGCGCACGCAACTCACATCTAAGTGCCATCGCGGGCAGCGAGTGGTGAGATAGTGCGGCCCAAAGCCGATATATTTGCGCCATCTCTTGACCGAAACAGGCAGCAGTAGCAGCAGCAGCAGCGACTTCGGCGATGACCCTTAAGTGGTTTCCGACGGACAGTTCTGCCGAGCGAAGCCTTCGCAGGTATTTAGCCTGGAGCAGCGGCGGCGGTGTAGTGGCTATTGAATGCCAATGAGGGGCGTTTCATTTTTTTTTTTCGGAACGTCTCGACGACATCCATTCATGCGATCGGAGCAGTTCGATTCGAACTCGTCCGGGTCGTGACGGAATGTGGCCCGATGGCATTCGATCTAATGGTGCGGTGATTGGGCGGCGGCGGCGGCGGCATTTCCAAATTGGAGGTGTTCGCTCCGATCGTGAATGGCCGAACGCGATTTGTGTGTGATTTGGAAAAAAATGAGACAGGCTGGACGGTTTTTTTTTTGTGTTAGCCGCATTCCTTGAAGACGGCGGACCGGATCTTCAGGTAAAGGGAGCTTTTGAGATTCACGATGTTCATATGGAAGCATGAAAAATTTAACAAATAGTTTTGATATGCAGGTTGCACTAATTATGCTTGAATAGATCTCCTCCGCACTTTCCTACTTGGCGAAATTATTCTATGTATTACCTAGGCAAGCATGGGAAACACTTACTCAGTTGTTGCGTTTTCGTCACTCACTTCCATTCACAATAGGATGACTGCTGTTTACATTTTTATTGATTGCTCTCAGTTGGCGCCAGCAGCGAAAAGTGCAAACAAGAACCTTTATAGCATCTAATTTCCAGCGCCGACAGCCCGGCGGCGACACCATCGCTTGTATTCAATGCATCGTGTGCTCTCGGTTGTGAACTTTTACAAATTCTTACATCAAGCTCATGGAAGCATGGTAGTCAAGAACTGTCAAATCGTATGAAAAATCCCGAAAAACGTTAATTGTTAAAAAACTGGATAGTCTTGTGGAATGTTAGTAAATACAAATCAAGAATGGTTTGAAAAGGCAACTTTTTCAAACCATTCTTGATTTGTGTTCACTAACTTTTCACAAAACTATCCCGTTTTCTAACAATCATTGTTTTTCGCGATTTTTTCATACAATTTGACAGTTTTTGAATGCCATGCTTCCATGAGCTTGAGGTAAGAATTTGTGAGAAAGTTGACAACCGAGAGTAGCACAGACGATGCATTGAATACAAGTGATGGAGTCGCCACCGTGCTGTCAGCGCTGGAAAGCCATAAAGGTTCCTGTCTGCCTTTTTCGCTGCTGGCGCCAACTGAGAGCAATCAATAAAAATGTAAACAGCAATCATTCTTAAGCAAGTGTGCTTCTCCGCCAGACCAAGCGAATTCATTCATCCTCTATAGAATGATTGCTGTTTACATTTTTATTGATTGCTCTCAGTTGGCATCAGCAGTGAAAATTGCATGCAAGAACTTTTATAGCATCTAGTTTCCAGCGCTGACAGCCCAGCCGGGACACCATCACTTGTATTCAATGCATCGTCTGTGCTACTCTCGGTTGTGAACTTTCTCAAATTCTCACCTCCAGCTCACGGAAGCATGGTAGTCAAGAACTGTCAAATTCTATGGAAAAATCCCAAAAAAACGTTAATTGTTAGAAAACGGGATAGTTTTGTGAAAAGTTAGTGAATAGAAATCAAGAATGGTTTGAAAAGGCAACGTTTTGTGTTTACTTCATGTTCCGGAACAGTTTCTTCACCGAGAAAACTTGATTTTACTACCACACACGAATTCCATCGGTTGAGAGTGCAAACGTTCTATTGTCTATGCACTGCCACAAGCTGATTCATTTTCACTCATCTGTTTTTCTTCAACTTCGCTTCGTTGGCATCAGCTGAGAACCGCAGTGCTTGAAGAGTAAAACGTTTTTTCACGAACGAAGCAAATTTAGTTCATCTAGGGGCTGTCCATAAACCACGTGGTCATTTTTTTTTTGGAATTCTCAACCCACCACCCCCCCCCCCCCCCCCCCCCTTCCTCTGCGTGGTCATTAGTCCATACAAAATTTTTTACTCGTCCATACAAAATGGTCATTGGCCGAACCCCCCCCCCCCCTCCATGACCACGTGGTTTATGGACAGCCCCCTAGACGTAACACCTAGAACAATTTTCATGAAAATCCATCGCCCAGCTCACACTACCATCACCTAGTGGAGACGTTTCATGATACACTGAGTTTGCAATATCGTCAACAGAGGGTGCTAGTGTGAAACGTCAAGCGCAAAGAAAAGCGATGCGCGTGCCTCTGGTTGTGAAAGCTACAACTATAAGGATTCAAAATTATCGATAAAAGCGTGGTCGATGGAAATTTCACAAGTGTTACGTCTGTTTGTCTATGTATATGCCTTCATTGACTTGTAAAGCAAATAGGAGCAGGAGTAACAGAAATGATGACTGAGAAGGAGGAACGATGATTCAGCGGCGTGTGGCTCAATATTTAAGTGGTTGGCGTTCTCTTACCTATGAAAACACTTAGTAGTAATTCAGATACTACGCTAGACATAAGGCCTTCATTGCTTCCAGACAGAAGGTTTTCCGTTTTCCGATAAAAGCCTATTAAGCTTCCGGGTAGTAAGTAGTCTATTTAGCTTGCGGACAGATGATTGTCAAATTCCCAGATAGAAAGCTTCCAAGCTTCCGAGCAGAAATATTTCACGTTTCTGAGCAGAAGTCTTTCAAAAGGACCTTAAGCTTTTGATTCAAATTTCCAGTCAGAACGCTTCGAAGCATCCAGTCAGAAAACTCTGAAGCTACCGGGTAGAAGACTTCCAAACCTTCCATCAGTTGGCCCTCAAACAGCCAGGCAAACGCTTTTTAAGATTCGAAGCAGACAACTTTCTAACTTTTGCGCATAAAGTTTTCCAGCTTTCGGGTTGAAAGCTCTCAAGCTTGCTGACAGAAAGTCTCTACTCTTCTTGGCAGTTTGCGTTCTAGCCTCCATGTGCAGAAACTCCGGCAGATTATTGACAGAAAACTTCCAAGTTTTCAGAGAGAAGCCTTCAATTTTTCCGAGAAGATGTCTTCCAAGCATATTTTGAGCTTTTAAGGCTTTTGTGAAACGCAGTGTTAAAAAAGTGAAGCGTTTTCTTCCAAACGAGGCAAATTCGGTTCCCCTTTGATCGGCGCTTTTCAACCCAAAACAGTAGCATTATGCCTATATTTATTAACATGAATCTGAGGTAAGTGGATGCAGGAGCAACTGAAATTATGACTGAAAGAAAGGAACGATGGTTCTATGACGTGTGGCTCTCTGAATCTCACTCAGATTGAAGCACGGATAAACCGTTCGTTCTTGGCGCACCATGCTCTCACTGAATATTTGAGTAGTTGATATTCTATTGAGCAAGTGATTTTTCCCATGCTTGTTTTCAAGTATTAACCAGAATTCCCGTTCCCCGTTGAAACTACTCTTTCAAGCTCAAAAGGATCAATAACAATCACAAGCAATGCCGGGCTATATGAAGTATCGGAAAGAACTGTGAAGTTAAGAAAAAGTGGCTGAAAGTTAATTTCTTTGGAGCTTTGCAACGAACATCCTATCAAGCCTACCCATGTGCTCCCACTCCATTTTTTTAGTTTGATGAATGTTATAGTGATGGTCAGTACTTCGGCTGTTAGCCAACCAGCTGATCGAAATAGGTTTCGATCAATAGCAGATCAGCCTATGAAGATAGAAGGTTTTTAAGTTTCCGGTAATAGCCTATTCGCTTCCGGGTAGTAAAGTCTATAGCTTCCGGACAGATGCTTTTGAAATCCCCGGCCAAAACTCTTTCAAGCTTTCAAGTCGAAAGCTTTTACGTTTCTGAACAGAAGTCTTTCGAATTTGATCTTAAGCTTTTTGCGTTCTGCGCAGAAGACTTTTAAGTTTTCAGTCAGAAGGCTTTGATGCATCCATTCAGAAGACTCTGAAGCTATCGTGTAGACGACTCAGACGGCCTTTTTTTCAAGCAAGCGTTTTTTTAAGATTCGTAGCCAAAAACTTTCTATCTTTTGCGCATATAGTTTTCCAGCATTTGGGTTGAAAGCTCTCAAGCTTACTGACAGGTTTTCTATATTTTGGTGAAGATAAGTAGAAGCTCCTGGGCAAAACACTTTCAAGCCACTCAGTAAATACTTCTAAAGCTTCCAACAGAAGTCTTCAAAGCCATCAAGCAGAAGGTTTTCAATTACAGGCTTCCGGATACAAGCCTTAAAAGTTTCCGAACATAAGCCTTTCAAGCTTCCAGGCAATTTTTTTTTTTTTTTTTTATCTGTATTAACGAGATTTTTAACCCTAGGCTAGTTCATCTCGGGACCCACGCTTTACTTCCCTTCCGAAGGAAGAACTCACATTTAGCGAGTTTGTCGAAAGTGGGATTCGATCCCAGGTCCTCGGCGTGATAGTCTAGTGTTCTAACCATCACACCAGGTCCGCTCCCCTTCCAGGCAAAAAGTTTTCCAGCATCCAGAGAGAAAGCCTTTAGCTTTCTAAGCAGAGGACTTTCAGACAGAAGGCTTTCTAGATTTCCACTATGCTTTATGTTTCCGGACAGAGGCTTTTAGTACTCGCGAGCCGCAGGATTTCAAGCAACTCTGCAGATGTTTTCAAGCTTCCAAGCAGAAGCCTTCATATCTTAGAAACAGTAGTTCTTCAAATCTTCAAACAACAGCCTTAGTGGTTTCTGGACGCAAGCCTTTCAAACTTACGGTCAGCTTGTTTCCTAACTTCTGCACAGAAGGCCTTCAATCTTCTAGGGCAGAAGGCTTTCTAGCTTCAAGTCTGGCTTGAAAGTCTTTCAAGCATCGAGCATCGGCTTCAAGTGGGGCTTGAAAGTCTTTCAAGCATCGAGGCAGTATAGTCTCCGATGCTTTCGAGCAGAAGCCGGGCAGATAGCATCCAGAGAGAAAGCTTTTATGTTTCTGGGAAATAGGCAATTCCTTTGGGATCTCCTTCGGTTATTTCTTTAAGAACCTTTTCAGGGATTTAAATTTGTATGGATTTTGACCAATATTTGAAGTTGGATTCAAGATCCTAAAACTAAAATTTCGCCTTTTATCTACTAGTAATCGAAGTCGTTGAACGCATTCCATTGCTAATCAGATAAATTCAGCACCGAAAATTTTAACACATGCAATCTCATCATCGCGAGTTCGAATCAAAACTAAACAATAATTAATCTGTATCCGTTCCTCGTATGAGGTTCCCGAACAGGCAAAAATCAATCCACCTCTGTGTGCTTTCTCGCACCGCTCAACGCAACTAAGGGAAAGATCGAGACCCGCGTGGCTCGCCGCCGTTTTAGCATACAATCCAATTCCCTGTGAGTTTGAAACTTTTCTCTTTAATTAAAAATCTCCATGAGTGCTGGGCTGGGCTGAGGCGGGACGCGCGACGAGATGGGAATTCCACACTCATCAATTCCGCTAATTTTAGCTTCGCACGTGGGGTGGTCGCCGCCATGAGCGCGCAAGCGGTGGGCTTTTAGCAGCTGAGCGTGACTTCAGTTCCACGGAATCACGGAGCAGTGCTCTAGCGCTGCTGTCTCTACCCCCGGTAGCTTGGGCTACCTGGTTGCCTGGAGCTGTACCTACCTACTCGGGAGTTGGGTCAGGAGGGTTCAGCTCTTTTTATTGCTACTTGCAGAATCGTCTTGGTCGTCATCGTCGTTGCGGCGCAGGCATGATTCACGAGAGGGGATGACGGGGTGAGATGTGGATCATGGGATCCAGAATTACGAAGTTGCAGCTGAATTTCCTATATGAGAACATTTGAAAGGCTTCACTCATGTCAGTCAAACAATCGGAACCTCACAAATGTCTACGGGATATCTATTAATACAGATTTCACAAAGATAATCCAGCTTACCAGTTATCTGTGTTGTTATACACCAAGGGTCCAAGGGTGCATTTCACATCGCTTCCTTGCGTTCCTACATCTCAGTGTCAGCAACCAGTCCGTTTGTCCATCTCAGTAGCAGCGCTGCGGTTCTGGAAAAGCAGGTTTGCATTGGGCAAGATTCGAAAACGGCATTCCATTCGGGGCTCGAACTTTACAGCTCCCTTATGTATGTGTGTGTGTGACATGTATTACATGGTGACCGTGGATTTGCAACACGTTTACCGGGGGCACTTGAGAGCGCCAACCAACGATGGATGAACGGACGCGGATGTGTCTGGCCGAGGGTAATATAATTTGCGTTCTAGCGATCGATTCCGGCTGAAATCGAGGAAGGATATAGGGGATAGCAGCTATTGTGGGAATTTCTTAGATGGCCAATTTAATGTGTGCCAGAGGTTCGATTTATTAAACAAATTGATTAGGAATGAGCCTTGAAGAAGGCCCGATACGAGCGTCGAAACGTTGGTATACATAATGTGTTGTTAAGAGTTACACACCTAGAAAATATCATGTAATTTTAAGTGTCCTGAACCTGACATATACGAGCATCTTCAAAAACACAAATTTGGAGGTTATGATATGTAAAATTACGTCTTTCAAGACACTCCAAAATGAAACTTATTTTTTCTTAGCGTCTAGCAATCGCTAGAACCGATTTGACAGTTAAAACATAGAAAAGTAAAATATTGTCATGCATGGGATTCGAACTCCGGATCTGCTGATCGTGAGCCGCATCTCTTACCACTCGGCTATATCACCGAGTTGGAAGGTTGCTGATGAACGTGATACTGATTCTATGTTTCTGGTAAAACGGATTTGTTAAACAACCAGCACTTACATGATGCGCGTAAAATTGAGTCAAATTTGTGATTCAGTCTTGAAAACATTTACGTTTTTTGGTGATTCCGTTTCGTGGAAATTTCAGAATTTCTAAGGGTGTCGATACTCAAAAACTTAAGGCATTATTTCATCTCAGAGAGTTTGAGTTGAATTGCTAACGAGTTTCACAGTAACGAAGGTATCTTATATTCCGACGTTTCGTTCAATGACGTTGATCGTTCTCAAGGATTATAATGATCAAAATAAAACTCGATATGGAAGACGATAGACCAATCGACGCTTAAGGAAGATCGAAATGTTCCCAAGTATCAGACTCCTAAGTAAAAGACTCCCAAGAGCCATCATAAAACCAAAATAATGTAGTTTTGATGGATATTTTTCTTTGAAGCCAATATGCCGAACTGCGTCCCACAATTGAAGCCCTATCCCCTATGCCTTGATGTGCCACTTGAATAGACATGGAAATTAACACGAGGAAAATTTTAAATGCAATAAATTAGCTGCGCTCCCTAGAGGTGATCTATTGCCTGTCCAGGAGAGCTAGTCACCTCGTCCGCACACATACAGCAACCTACACTGCAGCACACCGTTATTATCTCAAATCCCCCAGAGTCAGTGTCTCCGGAGACTATGTGTTTGAGGAAACCTGTTCTGCCGCGTAACTTCTCGGAAATCATCAAAAGCCAGCACACGAATCATCAGCCACCGCCAAGCTCGACGTCGACGACAGGGGGTTCGGTCTCTAACGTTTCTTCCATTCATACCGACAACGACGACGACGACGATCAACTGATGAAATCATTTCACACCGAATTTCAACGAAATGTTCTAAGCAGGGCGGCGGCGTGTCTTCCAGTGGGTTTATGACGGAAAAGAGTAACGGACCCGGTGCGGTGGCATGACAAGGTGTGCAATGAGGCAAACTGCAAGTAAACATCGCTGGTACAAACTAAACAATCGGATGATTTGGGATGTTCGATGCGTGTTTGTTGAATTCGGGGTGTATTTTTGGCACTTTGTGTTTCCCGGTGAGGGATATTTTTAGATGTGTGAGCAGAAAATAAAATATAATTTACACGACTCTGAGCTTACAGGCATTTCCCAAACTTTACTCGATCCGCAACCAGAATTTTGTAAACATGAAGAAATTTGAAAATGAAAAATCAAATGTCAGATGTTTATCCATTCATTCAGAAAACAATGATTTTTGCTAATATATAATTTGGTGAGCTCGTTCCATTTAAACCAAACCTCTTTAAATTTATCACGCCTAACAATCGGCAACCCGCGAGCATTAGCGAACCTAACCTGTGCAATCATCTGTGCAAGTCGAGCAAACGCTGTATTTATTTTTTTAATTTTTTAGTGATTTTTATTGGTATCACATTTAATGGTTGCATTCAGAGTCACTGGTGTTCTGTGTATTATTACACACTATCATCCTGATTTGGTAAAATAAATGTAGACAGACGCTGGGGTATACAAGATCTTAAACTCAAGATTAGCGCTAGGCAAGGCAAGGAGATCGTTCCATATGTTCACACTAAATTTATATGAATATTATGATTGTCACCAAGTCACTCCATCCCCAAGGAAGTAGAAGAAATTTCCTTTACGAAATGATCCTGGATCGACTAGAAAACGCTTCCAGATATCCCCAGAGCCTGATCTTTCTAAATACCTACCAGCTAACCGAACTCTACAAACCCCTTCAAACATCAAATTCCTTTGAATTTCCTACCAGGAAATGCCCAAAATGTTAATCAGCTACGAACGGCACACGTACGTAACCGCACACTCTCATTATCGCCTCGAAGCTCTATAACAAGTTCGTCACCTCTGGTCGTCGTCGTCGTTGTCGTCAGTAGTGTCGGTCAGCTTGTTCGACACATGGGTCCACTATTGCCGCCTATCAGCTGCACGAACGCTCTTCAAAGTAAACAGCAGCGCAGCAGCCGGAGAGCGGTCGATGGTGACTCCAGCTGACCCTTTCGGTTTTGGCCCCATCTCTCATCAGCATCACCATCATCATCCTCATCATCCTCAATGAATTACACACTTTCTATCTGCGTTCGTATTTATCACCTTGCCCCCATACATTATGTGATGTGCCATCTATCGTCATTCGCGTCATCAGCCAGCATCATCCGTTCATCCGTTTGTTGTTGCTCAATAGCCTCGGCTCAAAATAGTGTCTCACACGCGCTTCAGCGCCACAAGCACACTGCTGGACAACGGACGTCCAATGGTCCGGCCGCCGCCGTCGTACGTCTTCGCGCACAGATGATCTTTAAACTAGCGCTCCTTCTGGCTGGAGTGTCCTCCCTGGCGGTGGAGAGGCAATGTGACTACGCGCTCTTTAGGGTGGTCCAAAATGGAGCTCTGAGGAGTAGCTTATACATTTGATTTTTTTTTTTCAATTTTTCATATTAAATTACCAACTGCGGAGGACTAGATCTATGTTTTTTTTTAATGAGTGGGAGCTTGAATTCTGATTATAAATTTTTGGAGATTTTGGCTTTTATAAAATCAAAATTTTAACCAAATTATGTATCCATTTTTTTTAACGAAAAATTAGAAATGGTCTCAAATCTAAAAGACCTAATCTAAGACTATTTCGATCAAATTTTTGTATTTCACTAAAAGCTGAAATTTTACCAAAAATTGGATGCATTTCCGCGTTTGTTGTTGTTGTTTTTTTTTTTATTAAAAAAACGGAACAATGTTTTCAAAATCGGGTTTTATAAACATTTATGGAAGGATCAAGATATTTCATTTTTTTTGTTCCTGATGTTGATCAGTTTACCACCAGTAAAAAATCCGAATGTACTTTTAGCCTTCCTATAAATGAGTGTGGAAACCGGTTTTGAAAATAATGTTCTGTGATTTAAAAAAAAAATATCAAAAATCCAAAAATCAGGAAATGCATCCAGTTTTGTCTTAAGCAAGACCTTTCAAATATTCATATTAGCTTCTTTAGAGATAATTCCATATTCTGAATCTGCATGCCAAACTCAGCCGAAACCAAATTTTCCTCAATTTTGGAGCACAGGAAGTTATTAAAAAATCAATTAGAAGTTTGTTTGGGAGCGATTTGATGATTGATCACTCGTTGGATTTTATACTAGGCGGAGTTGTTAATCAGTTGCGCCCAGTAGTCAAAAAATGAATCTCATTGAAAATTTAAAAAAATCAGAAAAAAGTGGTTATTCGTATAAAATTTAAAAATCAACAAATTTATTATAATTAAAAACCACAATTGGAAAAACATGAATTGCACTGCTTCGTAAGTGAAGTAAAGAATACAATGCAAAATGACAAGCGTAAAGTGAAAAATATAAACTTTCTCAATTTTCACCTGAAATTGATCGGTGAAATTTATAAAAAAAAATGTTATCTTTAGAAGAAATTTCAGCAGGAACTTTATTAAAATATAGTCACTCCAAAATTCTCAAGAATTCCGTCAAATTTCTTCCTATTCTTTTTCCTGCATTTGCTTTTGAAAAATTTAATTGCTGCATTGATGGTTGAGATACTAACTTGAAAAGTTACGAAAAAGTGAGACATTTCAGGAAATTTCACAGTCGAAGTTTGTCAAGGCATGTCCACTAAAATTGTAGCTTAAATCGTCAAACATTGTCAGAATATAGATCAGAACTTCTTATCGAAAATCATCCAATATAGAGAAGAGTTCTCCAATGCTTTTTGCAAATAGGAAGAGTTCCTGCTGTAAAATTTTCAGGGTTCCCATTACAAATTGTAGACAACTTCTGAAGAACTCCAGATCAAATTTCTAAATATTGATGGAATTTCAGGATGTTTCGAGAATTTTGTCAGTAGTTTCTTTGGTGTAGATTTCCTCTTGGAACTTCAACTGCAATATCTTAGTGATTTCAGCTGAAATTGCTTTTGAAAAATGGTTAAACTTTTCGTATTTTCACCTATGGTTGTATTTTTTAAATTTTCACCTAAAGTTGCTCATAAAAATGTAATAACATTTCATCCTCACAGTTCAAAATTGTTACAGCGAGTTCGCTGTAACAAATTGACCTCCATCGCGTTTAGCACAATTTTCCATCGGATTGTAAAATTACAGTTTGTCTGAAGCATGGAGCTTGCTCACAATTTTGCGTGCAAGAAATTCTTTTATGTAAAATCGAATGAAATAAAATCGAAAGTTAAACGTTTCCATATTTACGTCAAGTGTACTTTTCATAATTACTTTCTGTGCTTATCTGCAGAAACTCCGTTAAAAATACAGACTCTCCAAAGTTCTCAAGAATTTTATCACATTTTCTCCTGATTTTAATGATGTTTGAACATTGTTGGTAGAAATCCCAGAGAATTTCTGATAAAGTTACAAATTAAAAAAAATCAGATTTTTTTTTGCTGAATTTCAATCCGAGGTTAGTCAAGGACAAGTCATTAAAATTATAGCTAAAATCATCAAATATAGTCAGCATATAGATCAGAACTTCTTCAGGTAAATTCTCTAGTACAGAAAAGAAAACTTCAATGCTGTTTGCAAATAGAGCGAATTCCTGCAAAACAAATTAACACGGTTCCCGGTTTTGATGTTTTCCTATATTTTTTGTGGAAGTCAATTTCAACATTGGTGGTTGAGATACTTTAAAAGGAAACAATGAGACTTTTCAAAAAACTTCAAAGTTTTTGTGCTTTATTTCTATCCGAAGTTTTTCAAGGAACACTCCTTTTGGTTGAGATAATCAAATATTGTCAGAATATAGATCACAACTTCTATTAGGATCAATATAAATCAACAGAATAAATTTCAAAATATAGATCGTTTCTAAGATAAGTTTCTAAGAGAAGTTCGTCAGAAGTTTTTTTTTTTTGAGTAGATTTCTTCTTGGCACTTCAAAAGAAATATCTCAGTGATTTCAGCTGAAAAAGCTTCTGAAATATTGCTAAAAATCAGATCTGTATTATTCTTCTAGAATTTCGTCTACGAATTGCAAGAGTTTGCCTCCAAAAGATTTCCGCATTTCAGCAAAGCATTTTTCAAAAAAAAATAAAATCTACAGGAGTTACATCACCTAGTTTCAGATTATTTCAGTCCAAAAAAAGGGGAAATATTTCAAATTCCTCGTTTGCATATGCTACGGAAAGTTACCTACAAATATCTCTTGAAAATCTGGATAACATCGAGAAGGGAATTTCCTAAATCCTGAAAATGTCAAAACAAAGAATCAATTCGACAGAACCTTATGTCTTGAGTTCAATCAGATTTTTCTAAAACTTTTTCATTTCGTGAATTTTAACGAACTGGCATTACTTCACACATCGTCAAAAGTGCTCAATTAAAGCATAAAGCAATAGTAAGAAATCAAAGGTTGTTTTTCTCAGAGATGGCGCCACCACATTAAAAGTAAAATCATTTTTCTTGTATGGACAAATCGCTGGCTTGCACTTGTTCCGCATCGCAGAGATTTGTACCCTGGGGCAAAAAGTTGCAAATTAGAAACAAAATCATTATGCCTACGCGTTTCTTCCGGATTCATTACAGTAATAGAGAATTTATTACGCCACCATATAAATTGCAAGCTGTTTACTTCTTTTTTTCTGACTGGCATTTTCCACCCGTGCTGCGCATGATGTTTCCGAGTGGATAGGTGCAGGCGGCGCCGCTGTACATGTGAAAAACACGTGGAACACGAGCGCCATCTATGATTCCGTAGCGCAAACTTATCTGCTTGTTTACACTGTTATCACGTTTACCGCATTTATCAGAAAAGCGCCTCTACCGGCACTCTAGCAAAAACGCAGCTGATTACTTCCTATTGGACTAAATTCATATGTCTCGAATTCCTTCACAAGCTTCGTCATATTTTTTTTTTAGAATCTAGACTTTATTTAAATGTCAAAAATCACTATGCATATCTTTTTATGTTTGTTTTCCTAAAAGTCTTTGCAATAGTATCATCAGATTGCTTTTGAATGCTTCCTAAAAGATTTCTATAGTATGTCGGAACAAATATTTTACAGAAGCTTTGCAATAAATTTCTCCAGCTCACTTGACAAAAATTCTTAAAAATTTGGCAAAAACCAAAAAAACACATCATTCAATTTCTTCGAAAATTCTTCAAACAACATCCATCATATTTTCCATAGGAGTTTTTGCAACAATCCCGCAAAGTTATCTTCAGGATTCAAAGAATCTGCCAAAATGTTCCGCAAGTTTTTTTTAAGAATTTTGTCAAAATAACTATCAGAAATGCATCTCCGAGTTCTAGTTCTGTTAGAAGTTCGTGTCGTCAAAAGCACCTGTAGCAATTTGACAAGGAATATCGCTCAAAATCGAGCTTAAATTTTCCTTAAGGGATTCAAATAAAACAACCAGAATGCCAAAAACGTCGTTGCCTCAATAATATGTCTGTCAACTCAATAGCCAATTCATCAAAAGTAGGGATAATGGAGGTTCGTTGTTTCCAGGAAGCCTTCAAACCGTTTTATCTATTTTTTTCATTTTTTTATTTTTTTATTTGATCGAAACATTATTTTTTGTTATCTAAAATCGATTTAAACATGTTTTGGAGGACCATTTTTCCTATTCGGGATACTGTAAATATTGGTTTTTGATCGATTTTTTTTTATTTTTTTCATATATATTTTTTTACATTTTTTATATTTTTACTTGAAGTCTATTTGCGCTACAAATTTTTTAAATGTGAACATTTTCATATTTTGTACCTGTTGTTAAAATATTTAGTTGTTTTCTTTTTCAATTATTCTATGTAAAAAATGTTTCTTGTAGTCTGTAGGACAATTATTTCAGAGTATATTAAACTTCACTTCACTTAAAAGTTTAAAATACCCAAAATTTTAAATGCATCTGTAAAGTGACCAAAACATGAATGTTTGGTTATTTTCTCAAAAAAATGTCTAAACGCTTTGAAGGGCATCGACAACCATTTTGAAGTCCTATCATCCAAAAAATGAAAAAAGGCTTGACTGTCAAAAAAAGAAAAAAACTGTCCCTCGCCTCAAGGCGGGTTTTGGTATTAGAGGTGTAAAATTTTGTATCAGAGGTTCCAACATCTTTTTTTTCTACAAATTTCAAGTTTTTGTTGCATATTTCTCCGTCTTAAATGTTCATTGAATACAGTAAACCAAGTAGTCCCCCACCAAGGGCGCAAGCATCGAAAAGGCCTGCCGAAGTGGACAGGGCAAGTTTGAATGTTATCAGCAATTTCCCGTAACCTTAAAAGTGTAGCAGTTTTGTAAGAATTTGTGTTCAATACTACCATAGTTTTCCCCGGAAATTTAATTTCTTTGTTTTGTTTTTTTTTCAATTGGGGAACTTACGAATTTTCGGACGGTTTGTTTTCTTTGTCATGCTTTTTTTTGAAAACTCTTGAACTCAAAGCTCATGCTATATCAATTTTTTTCTTCAGTATATTTTGAGCGAATTACTGCAAATCTGCAAAAAAAAATCTCCTCAATAAATGGCTCCTGTAAATTTACCATATGTTTTATAAAAGTAGTTTTTATGCTCAATTGCTGTAATAATACAATTATATTTTTTGTATTTTTTTCTCAGATTTACCCCTGTTTATAAAGAAATTCTCAAAATTTTCTTAAAAAATACATCAAACTTTACATCAGTTTATCCGTGAGTTTTACTATATTGCCCCACAATAGTTTCTTAAAAATGTGTTGCTCTAAACGTAACTGTATATACTCTTCTATCATTTTTTTCTGATCCTCAAAAACACGATATTTTCAATGTTCTATGGGTGGATATTACCATGAGTCGATGATCCCTTCGATATTGACTAAATATTGCAGGTTTGACTGTACTTCAGATCTATTTTGGTAATATTTCCATTGAACATTTTCTAATTAAAACTTCAGAATTCAGCCTTTTTTATTTTATTTTTTTCCATTGTTTTTTTTTTTTTTTTTTGATTTTTTTGCCTTTGTTGCAGAATTTTCCAATAAGAGCATATATTGGAAAATTCTGCAACAAGACTGTAGACTTTTCGGAGAACACCTGGAAAATTCTGATGCGTCAGAAAGTATTTTTGAAAAAGAAATATATTTTTAAGTATATTGGAAAAAGCAAAAGAAACTTTGGAATAAAAGTCCGAATTTTTATACTTCTTGAATGTATTAAAATAACTCACGGATTCAGTCCAAATTTTTTAGGAATTTTCAAAACTTCAAAAGGATTTTTTCGGACATTTTCGAAAACGTCTCCAGAAGTCCTAAATGCTAGAGAAATTTACGACGAATAATAAACGGAACACTATACTTTATTAACGAAACACTATACTTTTTAAAGAAAAAAAAAACAAAAAAAAAATGAAAATTAAAAACATTGCCAAACTGTTGTCGGGTTCCAGGGTGACTGCTTTCCAAGGGAATGGTGGGACCACGCCACGGCTTGAAAAATTTTTGGTTTATTATCAATTCTTTATTACAGAGATTTCAAGGCGCCGTTCATCAATTTTATTGCTTTTGTGTCGTACAGCTTTTGACTTTAGACGAATAAAAACAATTAAAAGCGTATTAGCGCCAAATTTTTAGCTCAAACTTGTGAGATCACAAAATGTACAGTTTTTTTTACATTTTTTCATTTACGTTGCTTTTGACCCATAGCCAGTTCTCTACGAAAGAAATATGTTTCTACATCGATAAGCGCGTTTTTTTTTTTCTTTAATTTATTTCTCTAATATTTTTCTTATTTTTCGGGTTTTCTTCTTCTTCTTTTTCTTGCTAATTGTTACTTGGGTCGTTTCCCTCTGTACATTGAAAATATTTAATTTTTATTGCTTGATTGTAAGCTGTTCTATTGTCAGCCATCTGTTTCCATCGAGTTTGATAAACTAAAGGAAATGGAGACGCTTGGTTGTTAATGTCTGTCTATGCTTCACACGTCAAAAGGCATTTGACATGACATCCTTTTTTATTTTTTTTATAAAAAGCTGTGAAAAGACAAGATTTAATGGATAAAATGGAAACCCCTTGTTTATGCAAATTTGAATTTGACAGCGATTATACCACATAGGGGGCATCCATTTAGTACGTCACACTAAAAATGGGAACTTTCAACCCCCCCTCCCCCCTTCGTACGGGGTTTTCCTATACTTAATGCATTACTTGTCACACTTTTCAGAACCCCCCTTCCCCCTCTAAGCGTGACGTACTTTATGGATACCCCCATACCTAAAAAGTTTGAAATGTGGGATAAGCAATGTGATTTGAAGCTTTGTACCGATAATATTTGATTTATAGCTAAAAATCTTGATAATGAGAAAAGGGATACAAATTAAGGGTTAAAATATAGTTCAAACTGACAAGCCATGCAATAGCATGAACACGCCTTAATACATATTTTAAAATGCAAATGATCAACCCTTCCTCAAACGATCAATTCTAGGTCACCCTTTCCTATACCGCTCCAAACCCAAGGACCACCCTTATTCAATTTTTTTGCTGCTCCTGTGGCGCGGAGGCCACATTCCAATCCGACTCCTCTTGATCTATCCCTCTCATCATCATCATCATCATCACCAGCTACATTTCCACACTCACGCTGCTGGCTGCTCTATGCGGAGTCGGTCGCTGCGCCGCACCACACCGCTCCACGCGGGGGCTATAACGGATCATTCGCCAATGTGTGCTCGCCGCGCGCGCACTCTGTGGCAAAAGAGAAAGGAAGTCAAAGTCGTGAATGGGTTATCTCTAAGGGGCGAACCCAACCGAACACACAGTCAGAGTCCATCGCCGCGGTCCGTCCAGTCCGAACGAACCGGTGCGGCGTGGCGTGGCGCGGCGGGTTGATAGAGGAACAAAGAGCGAGTAAGCGATTGCGAGCGGGCTCTGCTAGCTCCGGTCGCGGGGGCTCATACAAGGGATGAAGCAAGGAAGGGAGACTCAGGCAGGCGACGATGAAATGGGTAAACAGAAAGTCATTCATAAAATCAGAGCTCCACTTTCAGCCACGCAGCCACGGAGAGCTCTCACGACACGACGCAGAGCTCGGCACTACCGTGATAGGATCCCTCCTCGCATTCGGTTCGTGGTTGAGCCAGCGAATCGTCGTCGTCGTCGTCTCCGTTTGCTCTTGTGCTTGGTTACTTGCCTTCGTCATATTATACACATTCGGCAAGGGCAAAAAACTTGCAACCAACTTGCAGCGCGCTCTACTCTACACTTCTTGATACTGCCCTTCGGTGTCTTCCATTCCAGTGTTCGTCTTCTTCATTATCATTCTTTCGCACTTTTCTCCCCTCGCCATTCATCGCCATCATCCGTGTGTTTGCCTTTTTCTCCGTTTTCTTATTTCTTTTCAGCTTACTTTCTTACATTCCATGTTCGGCATTCCTGAGTTTCTTTTTGCACTGTGTGCACTCGTCCTCGCGCTGCAGCAAACGACACCGGCTCCGATTGACGCATTTTTAACAAGGTAAGTAGTAAATGGTTGAGATTAAACATGAATTTACGATAATTGCCAGTCGATTACATTTCAATTTGCACCACCTGTTGGATCGCCCCTCGCGAATGAATTTCGCACTTCCCATTAACCCGCTCCGTTCTGATCAATTAACAAAAAAACCCAACGTTTTTGCACCCATCATCAACCGCGGTAATGCTCAGACATGATGGAATTCCATTCTCAAGTTTGGTTCCTCCGCGAGCTCGCTGCAGCGCCCTTCGTCCCTCCCTTCCCTGTCTGCCTTCGCACATTTCACACACCAATTGCACACACATGCAAAAACGATCAACTGGGAAACAAGTACAAGACGCGAATAAGTTATAACAACATTTTCGCATCTACTCCAGCCGCGAGCGCGCGAGAGAGTCGTTGTCGTATAGCAACAACCAGCAAGTAGTCAGCACCACCAGCAGCAGCAGCAGGAGTCATACGGCGGCAGCATACCTAAACAACAGCTCAACAGCCTGGTCCCAGGCCCAGGCCCAGCCTCAACAGCAGCACCAGAGCGCAAAAGTAATCACAGAACCGGTTTTCATTTTCGATCTGACTTATTTGATTTAACAAGAGTGAGATCATTTTGAAAGCTGATTTTGTACGGAGATTCCATCCCCCACATGCGCTCGCCTTCCCATCCATGGCTCATAATGCCCCAACCGTCCCCGTCCCGTTTGACTCTCGGCGGGGTCAAGTGTGAAGTGAAGTAAAAAACGAACGGTAAGCAGCTTCCGAAATGCACAGCTAGGTGCAATATTTTGAATAAACTAGCAACCAAACTGAACAAAAAAAAAACTGTTATTTACAGCGGGGCAGCGCGGACGTCAACCACGAATAGATGAGCCGTAGTCCACATGAATTTGACATGTTTGGGAAATTGACACTTTTGGGCACTCTGACAGATCTGGGATGTGAACGACATTTGCGAATTAGTCATTACCATAAGTTATTACTTAAGTAAAACGTGTAAAACTAGCAAAAGGTTATCAAAATTTTAGCGTGCAATCGTTCGAAATTACACGACAACGCGAAGATAGCAAATAAATCAGTAAGAAATTGTGTAATGCATCGATTTACAGCACAAACAATTTTGGACGTGTTTTTGTTGTGAGCTACGGGGATTTTGGCTTTCGCTGCCCCCCTGGTTATTTACTCATCCGAACGCCCTTAGCATCAAACACGAAAACAGTCGTAGAAATAAGATGACATCAGAGAAGTTACTGTAGATCTGAGTATTCTAGGGGGTGAGTAAGCCATTAAAAGAATAGGAAGCATGGTGTCAGTTAACTAATTATTTACGGATAAATCATACGTCGAAAGTCACGAAAAGTTTTAAAAATTCGATAAAGATTCTTATCAAATAGAAAAGTCCTTTGGCCAGATCGACATTCAAAGCCATCACCCCAACATTGAACGATGAATAAGTTTGCACTGAAACTTGCACTCCCTCTCTTCAACGTAGGGACTTTGAGCACTTCCACAATGTATAACTGGAGAGCTTTTGTTACCTCCTATTGCGTAAACTCTATTTGTGCGGCAAGAAACATTGATATACTACTACTACACTGCCGTATGCAGCCAGCATAGGGGCCGTTCATAAACCACTTAGACTTTTTTTGGGGGGAGCGGGGGTCTGGCCAAAGTCTACGCTGCACACATTTTTTAAAGATTTGTATGAACAAAAGTCTACGAGGGGGAGGGGGGAGGTCTGAGATGGCCAAAATTTGGTCTACGTGGTTTATGAACAGCCCCATAGTTGTCCCATGTTCTTTGGGAATCCCTATTAACATGGGACAACTATGCTGCTCACAGCAGGTGATCGAGAAAATTTTCCGAACGTGCATCATTCGAGCCCGCCTTCTTGGAATTGGCGATCCAGAGCCTTAGGTGCTAAGTAAAGGACCGATCATATTTAAACCACGTGGAATTTTTGGGAGATTAAGAGCACAGAGAAACAGACGTTACACTATGAACAATCTGATCAACCGCTAAAAAGGTAGTTGGGGACGTCCATAAATGACGTAGCTTTTTAAGCGATTTTTAATACCTCCCTCCCCCCTCGTAGCATTTCGTCACAAATTCAGATACCCCCCTCAATAAATGACGTAGCTTGTTAAACAGCCCCCCCCCTCAACAAAATTTTCATGTAAAAATACTTGAACTTAGCTCTGATTTCAATTTTAACTTGTCTTTTAATAAAATATTATGAAAAAACAACAATAACAAGAAAACATTGCCGACTGCCAGGTTCAGATCACCGCCATCAAGACCATAGGTGCAACCAGTGGAGATTATCACCAAAGCTAATGACTCAATAAACCACCCATTACCGTTCTGCTTGATGCCGAAGAATCGGAAATTGATGCTTAGAATACCATATTAGCCTAGAAGCTTCCAAAGATATTAGCTTGCTCACCAATAAATCTATTATGAGTATCAAATTGCCTTAATTTAAATGAAATTCACCATGACATTCGAAGCACCCTATAGGAGTATCTTACAGCATCTTTACAGCAGTTTATTTTGGAATTCCTCGAGAAGTTTGTTTTGGGATTCCCATTTTTGAGAATGTCTCCCTTTTGGCTCCTTCTGAGATTTCTCCAGGAGTTTTTTTTTTTCTAAGGTTTTTCTAGAAGTTTATCCATGGTTTCCTTCAGGAGTTCTTTCAAGGTTTTCTTCTCCTCTCTTCCACCAGAAGTTTCTTTGGACATTTCCACAGGGATTTTAACCGGAATTTCTTTTGAGATTCCATCAGAACTTCTTTCTGTGTTTCCTAAAGAAGTTCCTTTCGGGATTCCTCCAGGAGTTCCTTCTTGGTTTCCTTCAGGAATTCACTCAGATATTCATTTCAAGATCTCGGCAGGTAAACCCTCCGGCATTCTTTCAAAACCCTCCCAGGACTTGCTCTGAGATTCCTCCAGGTGTTCTTTTTTGACTTCTTTCAGGAATTCCTTCCTGGATTCTTCTGTGATTCCTCGAGGACTTCCTTCTAGGATTTATCCAGGATTTTTTTTTCCGGGACTCCTTCAATAACTTTTTCCGGCATCCCTCCATTCACTCCATCTAGGATTCCTACCCAAGCAACACAAAAAAACATATTTGGAGATCACTATTTCTAACGATGTATTTTAAGTGCATTGTAAGCGATTCAGAAAACATCTTGTGTTAATATCCAGTTGTAATTATGCTCACAGAAAACAAACTACAACAAAAAGTGTGATTGTTTGGATTACGTATGAAATATTTTGATAAAACTATTATAGAACAGAAACATCAGTTAGCCAATCAGTGTTGAAAGCAAACACGTCATAACAACAGAAGGCAACTGAAGATTAAAAATGAAACAAGATGCAAATAGTGTATGCGTTTATTTCAACCATTTCTGGGAGGCTCTGGTTGATGGGGGACAGTTAGTGGTTCAAGGGAATTGACCTAATATATTTGTAGAATTTACGAAAAAAAAAAAATCAATCAGCACTGCTCGGGCGGTTGGGCTGCCATCGATTTTCCAGTCCCATATATTGTTTTCCGGATACAAATCCCCCATTTGTGGTGCCAAATAGGGTCAGCGTACAGTAATCTGGTCAACATCCGAAAGGCCCGAAGTTCCAGGCTACTGATCCAAAAACCGGTTTGTCGAATACCATTAGGACCACGCAACTTGTATTCCGTCCTATGTAAAAGAATCAGAATTGAGCAGTCGGTGCATCCAACATATAAATTCCGGCACTCAAACTCGACATCTAGCAGGCACGATTTTCACCGACACCACCAAATGCACTACGTCATCAATTTCCCTGCTATCTCAGATAATTCGGAACACTGAATGGTCGGGTAAATCATCGACCACATATAAATAATTTCACGGAGAACACAAACCTCCGACGCACGATCAGCAGCGCAATTGTTTACTATTTGCAATTATTTTGCCATTTTGACAGGTATAGCCCCACTAAAAGTGTAGTAATAAATAAGTTATTTTGGAGTAGTTATAATGTTTAGAGAACAATATTAGAGCTAGAATGAGAGTATGTTGAAACGTTGTTATTTTGACGTATTATAAATGCTTTTTCTGATTCTGTTTCAAACCGAAGCTTGACTTGTAGAGCTTAGCTGTTCTTATTCAAATGACGTCATGACGATTACACTGCCGAATAAATATGTTAATACAGGAATTTAAAAAATGGTTCAAAATTCACGCTTTTCTTACTCATTCGAAATTATAAAGGAACCAGCTTTCCAAGTTTAAAAATACTCAAATTTTACTTGAGTAATAATCAGTAATTAGTCAAAAGCTCAGTTATTGAAAAAAGGAAATACAGATTGCAATGTTTTTGAACGGCACTGTAAGCCAAATGGAGAAGCTGCCATATTGTTCTCACCGCAATTTGAAAAAAAAATGAACATTTAGAAAAAAAAATACGACATCATAATATTGATTCAATCTGCATGTTTTAATACAATTTAGTGGCGCATGAATTTTGAATGAGTAAAACCAAATGTTATACCATAAATACGGAATCGCAATCAAAATAACACTACCTGTCCTAAAAATAAATCAATTCATAAATTCTAAACATTTTTTTTTTAGAAAATATCATTTATGGTCTTTGCCTATCACCTGAGAAAAGTTTTCCAATGGGAAAATCGATGAAGAGAAATCGATCATTGTAGATACGCCTAAATGATACTAAACGCGAGAATATGGTCGGCGCTAAGTCAGAGAGAACTATGTGTCTTTTACTTAATTTCTAGAAAAACGACTTTAAAGTTTGCAACTCTATAAGTTTTGAGTTTTTCAACAAATGTTTTTGAATTTTTACCATAAATCTTAGTAACTATTCATCACAGCATCGCTCTGTTTTGATCGCGAAAAACGTAAAATAAAGCTTGGAACCGAGAAATTGCTAAGTAATTGATTGTACTTAGTCCAGTCAGACTGAACGGCTTTTGGAAAATCTTCAACCAACTACAGTTCACACTCAAGTCAAAATAACTTGAACATTTAATAGCTAACAACTAACAGTTCGGTACGTTTTTGAAATATTGTAGTTACACAGTTAATAATAATATATTCAGAGGACTGGCATTTTTTAAAAATTCGTTCAGACAGAGTGAACCAAGTACACAATTCTGAAATAATCGGTAAAATCAATTTCTTCATTTTCATGAAGAAATTGATTTTACCGATTATTTCAGAATTGTGTCTGAACGAATTTTTAAAAAATGCCAGTCCTCTGAATATATTATTATTGGTTATTGGCACATTTCAATATGATGCCCAACAGCTACTAAAAAAAACATATTTTGATTTGGAAAGGATTTCGAAGAATAAGTTAATTTCAACTATTTTTCTTAGAGACACATGGTCCACTCTGTCTGCACGCGAAATGCCACAATATGCTTCAACACGATGATCTGTAAAATACGATATTGACCATAGGAAAATGAAATTTCAGGTGCTTTCTTGATCAATAATCATCAGAAAATGCGTTAGGGAGTCATACGATTTGGAAACGTATCACATTTGGATGATAAACTATTTTATGCAATTCAGTATCATAATTTATATTTTATCTAACTCATTTTGGTATCATAATGGTCAATTTTTCCGAACAGGTTCATTATGCAACTGAAATAAGTTGCATAATGAAAAATAGTTGAATAATGTTCATAATGCAACTCATTTGAGTTGCATTATGAACATTATGCAACTCAAATGAGTTGCATTATGAAAAAATGATTGCATAAAATTTTGTATGGAACTCATTGCAAAACTCGATTTTTTCAGCACTCTTCGTATTTATCCAACTCGGCAAGCCTCGTTGGATAAATGTACGACTCGTGCTGAAAAAATCAACTTTTTGCAACTCGTTACATAAATAACTATTATTTATTGGATTTTAACCCATGCATATTTTTTCTGCTCTCTTTATATCAAGCATATGGTCCACTCTGACTGCACACAATCAAAAGAAAATTTTGATAAAACTCTCGTTAATTGTAACATTAAGAAAATTGGGTGAATGTTCCAAGTAGCTTATGTAATTCTTTATCAAATGCCCTAAAAATCTAATTTTCGTCAATTTTGTTACTTGGTCCCCTCTGACTTAACGACGACCATATATTCCTTGCATTCCAACGAAAAATATTGCAGAAGACGGCTAAGGACCGCATCGGAAATCAACTATAAACGTTCAAAATGCTCTATCTCGAAGCACGGTAGCAATTTTTATTCCGGTTCTTCTACGAAATATTCACAATATGTATAGTTAAGTTTACAACAACTTCAAGAAATTTCAAAAATGTTAAGTATTATTGTAAATATGGTTCTGTGAGTACATCACACAAAATAACAATCTGTACACAAAGCTTTTTTTTTTTTAATTTTAACGTTTCAAAAATTTGTAGCGGAAAAAAATGTACGGGGAAAAATCTGGAAAATAATGAGAACTACTGGCAGTTATGTACACATAACATATCACTCAATACGGACTTTTAAAATTCATATTTTGGGTCAAACTTTGACGCTCTGTTTTAAATATCTTCAGAGGATATAAAATTCCGTTCTCTGGTAAAACAACCTCTTCAATAAATTTAAATACATGTCCAATAGAAAAACATGCGAATATTCAACTTTATCTATTTTTTATTTGCGTAATCGTTCTTTGAAGACGCATAAAAAAAGATTTCCTCAATTTTTTTTTGAAAACATTTTCAAAAATTGCGCTAAACTGCGGAGGAACTTTTGTTTTGATAAAAACAATTTCCTATATCATGAACATTCTGGGAATGAATATATTTGTGCAAAAATAAGAGAAAAAATTGAATATTTTCCCACAATTTTTGCAATTTCAAATTTTTTGCAGGTGTTCAAAATTTTAAAAACAAATGTGCAATCTTTGGGATAAAGGTCCAAGTTGAATGATTATTTTTTGAAAATCAGAACTGCCATTCTTTATTTAAAAGATTTATATAGTATCTCCAGAAATAAAGTTATGTTTATTTCGAATAGATTATTTTTTAGGCAGGTGTGAACGTTTATAGTCAATTTCCGATACAGTCCTTAGATGATATGATGCTTTTTTTTGTAACCTTTTGATTCTGAGAATGTGACGGTAATGTTAACTTTTAACATCAAATTCTTCTGGCGCTCCAATACACACATTCTCAGAATCAAAAGTTTACAAAAAATAAAGCATCAAATCATCTAAGGACTGTATCGGAAATTGACTATAAACGTTCACAATTCCCAAAAAAATAATCTATTCGAAATATTTTTTTTTTTTTTTTATCTAGTTCGTTTATTTGGGGCTCAATCGCGTATAACGCTTTACGGAGCCGAGGATCTTTCTTTGTACTTAATAGTATACATTATACAGAGTAATAACTTTTTAATGATATCTGTTAGTAATGGGTGGAAGCCAGGGTACTCGTGGCAGCTCGAGGTTAGAAGGTCACATTTTGAGGGATGGACAGGGTAAGGATTGGGCCAAAGGTTTCACTGCTGGTCATCCGGGGGTGAATCGCATCTTACTAGCGTATTCGGTGCCTTGTGGTGTTGGTACCAACTTGTTGTGGGACTTGGTCTTCCGGATGGTCAGGAGCAGCTTGGTAACACAAAGAGGACAAAACAGAGAAAAAAAACTGGAGAAGAAAACACAAGCAAATTAAACTTTTATACCAGCAGAGCGGAGAAAGTCGAAAATACATCCCATGTACGTGACATCGCGGGTCCCCAACACATCTCTCACAAGAACAAAGGGTTGTCTACCTCGGGCCTCAAGGGTATCCAAAAGTAGCGCTCTGGAGGCGTCATTATCCGGGCATTGCCAAACTACGTGGTCGATGTCATCATAACCGGAACCGCACTTAGTACAAACATTGCTCAACGCGAGGTTAACCCTGTGTAAATGCGCGTCTAGCGAGTAATGGTTGGACATAAGTCTTGACATCACGCGAATGAAATTGCGACTTACATCCAGACCATACCACCACACTCGCAAAGAAACATTAGGAATAATGGAATGTAACCACCGTCCCAGCTGGCCATCTCGCCAATCATTTTGCCAACTTTGAAGAGAACTCTGGCGAACAAAATGGAAAAATTCATCATGTGAAATTCTTCTATCATAGATCTCACCTTCCTGTGCGCCCACCTTTGCGAGAGAGTCCGCCTTCTCATTGCCATAAATTGAGCAATGCGAGGGGACCCATACAAAGGTAATCTTGTATGATCTTTCGACCAGTGCACCCATCTGCTCCCTTATTTTTGTAAGAAAGTAAGATGAATGTTTAACAGGTTTCATCGACCGGAGTGCCTCAATCGAACTAAGGCTATCCGAGAAGATGAAGAAATGGTCTACGGGCATGTTGGAAATCATCCCCAAAGCGAAGTTGATTGCTGCCAGCTCAGCAACATAAACCGAACAAGGTTCCTGAAGTTTGCGGAAGGCGGTGAAATTTTCATTGAAAACACCGAAACCAGTGGATCCATTTATGCGAGACCCATCAGTGAAGAATCTCTTACAGGAATTGACATTTTGGTACTTTTCGTTAAAAATGCGAGGAATAGATATACATCGAAGTTGATCTGGTATTCCATGAATAGCTTGTTTCATGGACAGATCGTATTTAACAGAGGAACTGTCATTGGTGAAGTGTACACGGGGAGGATTATAACTTGGTAGGCTTATGTCAGATGACATGTAGAACAGATAGATTCTCATGAATTTTGATTGAGTGTTCAGACTGAGCATTTCTTCGAAGTTTTCAATGACAAGTGTGTTGCTCACTCCACACTTGATAAGTAACCTTAGCGAGAGCTCCCAGAATCGGTTCTGGAGAGGTTTCACCCCTGCCAGGACCTCAAGGCTCGCATTATGCGTTGAGTGCATACAGCCGAGAGCAATACGCAAACAACGGTATTGAATTCGTTCCAACTTTATTAGGTGGCAGTTTGCTGCTGAGTGGAAGCAGAAAGAGCCATACTCAATAACAGAGAGAATAGTCGTTTTGTAAAGTTTTATGAGGTCTTCCGGGTGAGCACCCCACCATGTTCCGGTAATTGTGCGTAGAAAATTGATCCTTTGTTGACATTTTTGCACCAAATACTTGATTTGGGTACCCCAAGTGCCTTTTGAATCAAACCAGACCCCAAGGTATTTCGAAGTCAAAGACTGGTCGATTTCTATTCCCAAAAGATTGAGTTTCAGTTGGGCTGGGTTCCGCTTTCTAGAAAACACAACCAATTGAGTTTTTTGCGGAGCAAACTCGATCCCTAAATCTCTTGCCCAGATTGACAGATTATTTAGAGAATTTTGCAATGGTCTTTGCAAAATTTCTGCGTGTGGGCCTTTTAGAGAAACCACAGCATCATCTGCAAGTTGTCTTAGCGTGCATTGTCCTTCCAAGCAACTATCAATGTCTTTCACGTAAAAATGATAAAGCAAGGGACTTAAACATGAGCCTTGGGGTAGGCCCATGTAACTAATTCTGGAAGTTGTCAGTTGTCCGAGATTGAAACTCATATGTTTTTCTGACAGCAAGTTATACAAGAAATTATTTAAAATTCCTGGAAGTCCACTATTGTGCAGTTTTTCTGACAATATTCCTATGGAAACTGAATCAAAGGCGCCCTTAATATCCAAGAAAACTGAAGCCAGTTGCTCCTTTTCCGCAAAGGCCAGTTGAATATCTGTAGAAAGCAACGCTAGACAATCGTTTGTTCCTTTGCCCTTGCGAAACCCGAACTGTGTATTTGAAAGCAAGTTATTCGATTCGACCCAATGATCGAGTCGTGATAGGATCATTTTTTCCAACAATTTCCTTAAACATGATAACATAGCAATTGGGCGGTAAGAATTATGATCAGACGCTGGTTTACCAGGCTTTTGAATAGCTATTACTTTGACCTGTCTCCATTCATGCGGAACGATGTTGTTCTCCATGAATGAGTTGAACAGGTCCAGTAATCGTCTTTTCGCGATATCTGGGAGATTCTTTAGAAGATTGAACTTGATCATATCGCGTCCCGGAGCGGAATTGTTTGATGAAAGAAGAGCCATAGAAAGTTCCAGCATAGTGAAGGGTCTGTCCAGAGAACCGTCTCTTGGGGATGTTTCCCAAGAAATCGGTTGTGCTGGGACTGAGTCTGGGCAGACCTTTTTCGCGAAGCTGAATATCCAACGGTTGGAGTATTCGTCACTCTCATTAGAAGAAGAGCGATTTCGCATGTTGCGAGCCACTCTCCAAAGCGTTGTCATTGAAGTTTCTCTTGAGAGACCCTCAATGAAGTGTCGCCAATAACTACGCTTTTTCGCTTTCAGCAGGTTTCTCAGCTGTCTTTCGAGCTTTGCGTACTCTTGATAAAGATCTGAGGTACCGTGCCTACGAAAAGTTTTGAAAGCATCAGATTTTTTAAGATACAACTGGGTGCAATCATCATCCCAGCCTAGTGTGGCTGGTCTTCTTTTGAAGGTTGCACTTGGAACACGTCGTTTTTGTGATTCTAATGCACTCTTATATATAAGTTCAGACAGGAATCGATACTCATCCAAAGGTGGGAGGGGATTGAATGATTCGATGCCAAAAGATACCGCTTCTGCATACTTTTGCCAATCGATATTCCTTGTGAGGTCAAAAGGAACCTGAATTGGATGGTCTGACCTTTCACTATTATGCTTTATGGTGGTTATAATGGGTAAGTGATCACTACCATGAGGATCCTCGATTACCTTCCACAAGCAATCGAATGATAGTGAACTTGACCCCAGTGATAGGTCGAGACGACTTTCTTTGCCGTCAGATGCAATACGTGTCACTTCACCTGTATTTAAAATGTTCAAATTGAAATCGTCGCACAAATCATAGAAAATGGCCGCTCTATTATCGTCATATGGTTCGCCCCACCCTGTACCATGTGCGTTCATATCACCCAGAATTAAAACTGGATGTGATAGTGCAGAAACCGCATTCCAAAGATGACGGCGGTTGATTGAAATTCTTGGAGGAATGTAAACGGAAGCTACGCAAAGTTCTTTACCCTTTACGTTTATTTGGCAAGCGACGATTTCTACGCCAGGATGAGTCGCGATTGGAATTCTATAAAATGAGTAAGTCTTTTTGATCCCCAAAAGAACTCCCCCATAATGGTCATCTCTATCCTGGCGTATAATGTTAAAATCGTGGAAGTTGAGTTCATCTTCAGAAGAAAGCCATGTTTC
Organism: Aedes albopictus; assembly: GCF_035046485.1. NCBI lineage: Eukaryota > Metazoa > Arthropoda > Insecta > Diptera > Culicidae > Aedes > Aedes albopictus. The sequence goes on from NC_085138.1 coordinate 190,695,500, forward strand.
ACAAAGGGCAAATATATCACAATCAGAGTTGTGAATCAAAAACTTAAACAGATCTAATTTAGGTTTTAGACTATGACAGTTCCACTGTAGCACAGTGATCATATCTTGTACCTCACTTGATGAATTATCCATCGAAAGATATGATCGCAGCAAGGAGGGGCCATGATTGTGTCAGATTCCGAAGATATTCTTCTACTGTAGGTATAAACATATCAATAATGCCTCTAAGTGTTTCTGGAAGGCTGAGGGCATTATATAAGCGATCCACGAGGACCCTAAAAGTAAACAGACCTCGCTTGGGTCTAGGAGGCTTACTTGAACTGCGAGGAACTTTGGTAGCTTTTTTCTTGCTACCTTGTCGATTATTTCTCTTTGAAGTGTATTTAACAGGCGGAGACGGGGGTGACAGGTTCTTGCTACAACATGGATCTGAAGCTGGAGGAACCTGATTCTTCGGAGTTTTTAAGTTTACCCCGTCTCCTTTAACATTAGGCAAACTTTTGAGGGAAGACTTTAAAAAGACCTTTCGGCGCAATCCCGGGGAAGATGATGACTTCCTTTTTCCAGGTGCGTGTACCTCCGAAAGAGATCCACCCTCATCAGTTTCGCCATCGTCCTGATCATCGGAAGACAACTCCTGATAGGGATTTTCAACTGGGACAGCTGATTCAGACACGGAATTTGGTGTTTTAAAAGATTTCACCATCTCCGCATATGTCTGTTTGGAGCGCTTTATGATAGAGCGACTCTCATTTCGAATGCGTCTTTTGTAAGCCGGGCAAACTTGCAAGTCGTGTGGATCTCCGCCACAGTAGCTACATTTTTCCGCTTCCTGTGTGCAAGAGTCCTCCAAATGAGCTTGGTTGCATTTGCCACAACGGGGCTTGTTGTCGCAAAAGCTATCACTGTGACCAAACTGCTTGCATTTGGTACAATTAAAAACCTTCGGCCTAAAAAGATGCACTGGGTAAAAACCACCATCAATTACAACAAATTCCGGGAGGACGGAACCTGGAAAAGTCACTCGAAAAAACGCTGAAGGCGAGTACACCTTTTTATTTCCTTCCATGGAAACCTTAGATAAGCGTTTACAGTCTAGGATAGCCACATCAGGAATTGACCTATTTTTGAATCGACCAAAGCCGGTCTTGATGTCCTCACATGTCAGCATTTCGTCGAGGATCTTCCCCTCCACCTCCACTTCTCGTGCTGGCACATAGACGGCGTATTCAACAGTAAACGCTTCGTGTTGAGCAATTTCATTTGCTGCTTTGTAGCTAGGTGCGGTAACACGCAGCTTGGATGCTTTCACTTGGTGAATAACGGTCCCAGGATACTTACGCGTCAGCTCTCGAGAAATCGAAAGCATATTCAATGGTTTGCATTTGCGCCGGAAATAGACAACCCAAGGTCCAGGCGAAGATGGCTGATAAAACCGCGTACGAGCAATGATATCATTGGGAGGCGTTTCGCCTCCATTTGAAACGTCCATGCGGGAAAAAATCAACCGCAGAAGAGTAAAACGTCAATGAAACAGAAGCAAATCTTTGTAAATTTAATTTATAATGGAAGAAAAAAAACAAGAAAAAAAAAAACAAGGAAAAAACTGCAAAATATTTTATATCCGATTGCAATACTTATTCTGTAACGCCCTATATGAGTTCAAAACTCGGACTAGGTGAGAGACAGAAAATATGCCTGGGCAACCTTGAACCGACTTTGGTTTGGATGAGCAAAACAAATTCAACACAATGGGGGGCGAATGGATAATAAAAAAGTGCTACTTAGCCGTTCGATGTTCGTTGTAGCTACAGCAGCAAGCCGTCCGCACTGCAGGTAGAAAACAATCCGAGCCGTCTGCTGCCTTTCTGCTGCTGTTGGTGCGGGAATGAATCGAACACTGTTGGCTTATAGTGATGTCGAATTAAACACTGTGGCACGATACTAGTTGACTTTAAGTCAAGCTAGTTCGCTTCCTTCACTAAGCGCACACACCTATGACACTATTTTGCACTGTTAATTGGGGATAATTTGCTAGCAAAACTGATCAAAAACCCACACGTGCGGTGGGGCAAAAAGATCAAATAATAAAACTGTTGCAAACAAGTGCCGCGTGTGGAGACCGGGAACCTGTCGACCGACTCGTTCAAGCGCTCGGTAAGGAATGATATTCGAAATAAACATAACTTTATTTTTGGAGATACTATATAAATCTTTTAAATAAAGAATGGCAGTTCTGATTTTCAAAAAATAATCATTTAACTTGGACCTTTATCGCGAAGATTGCACATATGTTTTTAAAATTTTGAACACCTCCAAAAAAAATGAAATTGCGTAAATTGTGGGAAAATATTCAATTTTTTCTCTTATTTTTGCACAAATATATTCTTTCCCAGAATGGGGGTGAGAATGGGTAAAAAAAGGACTCTCAAAGATTGGTTGTAAAATAGCAAAAGTCATTTTTTTTTTATTTGGTAGTCATACTCTTCTATGTTGTAATGACAGTTTGACAAGAAATTATCAGGTTATTATTTATTTTGACTAAACTAAAAATGATTGAAAATTGACCCAATCTCACCCCTTAGAGGGGGTGAGAATGGATCAAAGTATGCGAAGTCGCTGGTCGAAGAAAATAAGTGAACTAGATTGGTTCTAGCTAATTAGCTTACTTGAAATACAATGTATACGTGACGAATAATAGCTAATGTGATTCTGAAAGTTGATTAATCCACCTAAAAGTGTTCATGAAATCGAAATTTTGTTGAAGTTTGAAAAAATAACATTTGTATGTTGTATTACTAAACCCAAGTAACAAAATTATTTTTATAATGCTTTTGAAGTATTCTTTAAAACCATGCATAAACCAAATTGCTCTGCAAAACGACATCAACTCAACCATAAACCCGCCATAAGACCAAAGGGGCCCATCCCAAGATGCTCTTGGAGAGTTGTTTTTAAATTTCTCTTAAGGACAGACTTGTTAGAATCCCAATATGGCCGCGACAATGGCTGACTTTGGCACCTACTCACGATTTTGCGGGCACAAATCTCTTCGTAAACAAAACCAGCGCACCTGAGCTTCTTATTTTAAGTTTATTACAAGTGAGCAAGAACAGAATAATAAAATGTATTGTTGTTTGAAGCTTGCTTCTTGAAATTTGTGCGTCTGAAGTTTTGATGCACTGTTGAACCGGGATTTCAAGACGTTTGTCCTTAAAACTTGTTGTACTTGAGGCATTCCAAGAAGCAACACGAAAAATATGCATTTTTTTTAATTTTGCATTTTTGATTTTCCTACGATTTTGCACAGGTGTTCTAATTAATACGAATAACCATTTTTTCATACAATAACTTTTTATCGAGTCACGACTAACATTTTAATAGGGCCTATGAAAAAATGGAACACATGCAAATAAAAAAATATATCACGAAAACGGCTTGTTTGATTTTTTTTTTTTTTTTTTGTAAAATTCAGTTTATTTGTGAATAGCGTAAAAAGTAATTACAGTAATAATTATTTATACACAGTTAATTTCGAATTCTAACGACTGTATATCAATAGCATTGTTACACTTCATAACAAAGATGACATATTCTATGAAGATTTTGAGAATCCGAATTTTCTTATGTTTAGCAACACCCTGTAGTTCCGGTCGAAGAAGCTCGTCTATCGTCATTGTGCGCCGTCCGTCGAGAACAGTAGAGATTTTACGCTGAAGAAATCTCCAAGCTGCAGCAACTCGTACACATCCACACAACTTGTGTTCCAATGTTTCACGTGCACCGTTGCAGTGCACACAGATTTCACTGTCTGTTCTATTCATCCGGAACATCAGGGTACGATGTTCGAGTTTTGCGTTAACGACCAAGTACAGTGTGCTTCGTTGGATCGAGGACAGTTGTCGCAAAGCAACGTTCACCCAAATCTGTCGCCAGTTCGCTGCTGGGTGTTTCTGGCAAATTTTCGGTGGATCAGTCCGCTCAATGTAGTGATTATGGATGCAAACAGCAGAAGGTGAATCTTGTACCGGTGGAGGAAGAGCGGGAAATTCGGCAAGGATAATTTTCAAGCAAGGACAGTCTGCAGGAGGATTGGGATTGACTTGGGTAAATAAGGATTTGTAAAAGGGTAAGGATTCAATCTCTCGCAAGAACCGGTTCAGCAATAAGGCTTTGAATTTCAGAGCAGGCAATTGTAGCTTCAAGCCGCCTTCTTCCTTGCTACGCGCAAGCTGGTGCATTGGAACTCTGGCTGTTAGACCTCGCCATACAAAAGTACCCATGGTTGCCGTCAGTTTTGCTATTTGAGCAGCCGATGCAGAAAGCACGGATGCGAGATACCATAGTTTGGATGTGATGAATGTGTTTAGCAGTATAATTTTCTGGTGCAAAGTGAGTGTGCGTAAGCCGTGTAGGTAAGCCAAACGAGTGAATTTGACAACAAGCTCATCCCAGTTTAACTTACTCATTAGTCGAATGGAGTTGGCGTAGGTAATTCCTAATATGCGCACTGTGCTCTCGCTCCGTAGCCACGGCACGGTGAGTGGTTCGACGTCGGTGTAACCCACCGAAATCGACGACGATTTTGCCAAACTAAGCCTCGCTCCAGATACACGTTCAAAGCCATGAAACGCCTCTCGCATCCGTTCGAGTCTGTCTCTGCATGTTGATATATTACCGACACGTCATCTGCATACGCTACCACCAGGTCAGGTCCTGCAATCTGCTCCAGCCGTTTGATTAGAGGATGGAGATAAAGTACAAAGAGATGCATCGAGAGAGGGTCCCCTTGACGAACCGATCTCTCGATGGGGAACGCATCCGAAAGCCGCCCGTTTACCAGCAAGCGCGATGAAGATAGCTCTCCTATTTTGTTTAGCAGGCGAACGAGATCCGAATTGAAACCGAGCGAGCACATGTTACGAAAGAGGAACTCACGATCCACGAGATCGAACGGATGCCGGAGATCGAAAGACGCCAGCAGACCACGTTGTTTACCTTTCTTCAGTCGAGCAATACGGTCCTTCAAAGCAAGTGTTGCTTGAAAAATATTCCTACCGAAGTTGGAACATTTTGGCTTTCGCTGACCACATTATGTTCGCGCATTACTCTTTCTAGCCGCAGTTTCAATATGCGAGAAAAGATTTTATAATCACAATTTAGTAGTGAGATGGGCCTGTATGCATGCGCCGTTTGATCGTTTCCCTTTTTCTTCACGAGCACTATCACCCCATTGACAAAATCAGCCGGGAAGTTTCCGACCAACGCATCGTTCATCACAAGTGTAATCTCTCTCCAGATTATATCAAATGTTTTGAGATAGAACTCTCGTGGAAGAGAGTCTCCGCCTGGAGATTTGTTCGGGCTGCTCGACTTTACCCTACGTCTCCACTAGACAGAAATGTCTTGCCATTTTGCTGCCAGAAAGAGAAAACGTAACAGAAATGATCAACACCGCTGCTTTCCATGCAAACAGCGAGAAAACATTTCTGTCATGACACATCTGTCCAGCAAAATGGCAAGACATTTCTGTCTAGTGGAGACGTCGGGTTATCGCGGCGAAGACGTCCGCCGGGGTGATTTCACTCATGCATTGTTCGTTCGTCGGATCGTTTTCAGGGATCACCCTCTCGCATTCGAAGGTGTCTGCAGCTGCTCTCTCTGTCTGTCCTTCCGCGTAGAGTGTCTGATAGAAAGAAAACATGTGCCGTTCGATCGCCTCGGAGTCGTCGATGAGCTGGTTGTTTTCGTCACGCATCTGGGTGATAGTTGTTTTTTTTCGACGCCTTTCACCCAGCTGGAACGTTGAAATCGGCTCACCAGCAACGTACGATTCATTGATCCGCATAAACGTTTGAGTGAAGTTACGCTGAAGTGTTAGCATTTGTGCTTTGATCCGATTGATCGTTGTCAGCATAGCCGGATTCTGGAAGTACCCATCGTATGCTTGGCGTAACTCTGTATACAGCCGCTGGTGCTCCCGGTGGAAGTCGTTGAAAGCATCTTTCGATTTCCAACGAAAAAAAGAAATTGTTTTTGGTTTGGCGCAAGAGAGCCACCATTGCATCCACGAATCGTAGTTCCTTCTTTGGCGGGTCCAGTATTGCCAGCGTAGTTGAAAGTCTTGGATGTTTTCTGCTGTCATCACATGCGGACGGAGGGTCCAAAAGCCGCGACCTGGTTCTCGGCCAAGGTACGGCAAGCACATCCGAGCTGTCACGGCCTTGTGATCAGAAAATGAGCAGACGTGAACATCGATTTCTCTCAGATGTCTCTGGAGGTTCTGGCTAACGTACATTCGATCAAGGCGAGAAGAGGAATTGTGGGTCATGTACGTGTAACCAGAAGCATTCGGGCGCAGTTTTTCCCAAACGTCGATGAGCTGAAGCTGCTGAACGGTTGCGAGGAGAGCGGGGCTGTGATTGCAGCCTGTCGCGTCCCGCTGTCGCAGCACACAGTTGAAATCGCCTGCAATCAGCGTATGTTCTGTGTTGTGCCTCAAGTAGTAGGCAAGCGTATTGCGATAGAAGCGCTCTCTCTCTGAACGGAAGGCCGTACCGGACGGAGCGTACACGTTGCATAGCGTTGTGTTTTGCACTCTCAGCGCAATTATTCGGCCGTCTAGGCTCCTCTCGACGTTTGAAAAATTTATGTACTCTTTTAGTGCTATCGCTGTCCCTCTCCTACTGTAATCTACATTGGTTACAACGATGTAGCCGGGCAGGTGGAGCTGCTCGTTCTCCACTTCTTGCAGGAATGCGATGTCAATCTCCAGCGATCGTAGGAAGGTTTGTAGTGCATTGATTTTGGTCGGGTTTGTTATCGTGTTAACGTTGATGGTGGCGATATTATAGCTGTGGTGATCCATTGTAACTAGACATCCATCTCTACATTCGTGTCGTCGTCGTGGTTGTGTCGGAGCTTCTTGCCTGGCGGGCGACCCCCTCGGTGCTTGCTGCTTGTTGAAGCTGACGAGATATCGGTCTCGTTGCCGTCGCTAGCTTGACGAGTGGAGATTCGGCTTGCTGATTGTAGGGTTGAGGAATGACAGGTGGGGCCATGAGGTTGCTGGTTTGCTCGGCTACGTTCTCCTTCGTTAACGATGAGATGCTCGGCGTGAGGTCGATGATATCCGTTTCTCCCGACTTCGGTGCTCCTAGCTCCGGATAGGCAGCGTTGGTTTTTTTTGGTGGCGGGTTTGCACTTTGTTGCTTTGTCTCCTTTGGTCTCGAGCCGAACAGCTTGGAGAACGGAACCTTCTGTTTCGATGCAGTGGACTTCGTGAAACTGGGGCTATCTGCAGCTTGCTTAGCCACATTGGCGTACGTCTTCTGTACCAGAAGTTTTTTATTTTGTACACAGGAGATTCCATTATGTACAAATTCGCTGCAGTACCTACATGTTTGCAGCTGTCCGAAGAATACGACGTTCGTTGTTTGTCCGTCGATTGTGACGTAGCTCTCGATATTGCGTTTCAGCAACATTCGGGCGATTCGAGTACCAGTCGGGAGACCAGCAAAACGAAACTTGCTGTCCCATAGTTGCTCGGTGACAGAGAGAACCTCTCCGTAGGCACTGAGAAATTCAGCGATGCGGTCATTCGAGACATCTTCGGATAGGTCGGTTAACTTCACTTCTACCGTCCCATCCTCAAGCGTGATTCGAAGCCTGAAGGTTTTGCCGTCTACCGTCGTTTCGTGCCGGTTGTCGTGCTCAGCAACGATCTTCTGCGCCAGCTCCAGGTTAACGACCTTCACAAAAGCGCATCCAAGTGTTCTGCTTGGTTGCAAACGAACAACTTGTTCATATTGAAGGCCCAGCGTGGAACCGACAAAGTCATGAAGTTCTTCGAATGTGGGCCTCTTGGGCACGTTCGCGTAATCGATCCGGAACGTGTTTTCGCGTCGAATATTCATCGCGGCAAAGCCCGACGTAACGCTCGCGACGAAAACGAAATGCAAAACTGAATTTTGGAATGTATCCGTACAAAAAAAAATCGAAAAAATCGAAACAATAGCTTGCGTGTGGCTTCCAGCGGAGAACACGACTGCTCAGCTGAGAAGTTGAGCGCGAACTAACAGAAAAATGCACATTGAAAAATTAATTTTGTTTTTCTCCTAAAAAAAGTGAATTTCGTTACTAAAAACTAAATATCTCAAAAAGTTATTTTTTTTACCTTCGTGATTTTTTGTGAGAATAAAGTTTATTTTATTAGCTATCATCTGTAAAAATTTCATAATGGTAAAAAAATGTACAAAAAAGTTATGACACTTTGAACATTTTCGGTTTTGTGTAACATAGTTTTTTTTAGAGTGTATGACGCCAACTCGTCTTCGGGGTTGACAGCACCCTCTCAGAATCCAATGAAACTTTGTGGGTATGAAGACTACGTATTTCAAAGCAACTTTGCATACTTTGATTTCACAAAATTTATCTAGACTAATATTTGAAAAAGGCTTAAGTTTTTTGACCGATTTTTTTTAAATCAGTGTAACTCAAAAATGGCACGACCTACAACAAGTGATGTATGGGTGGCTTTAAGATAATTGTGTGAACTTTCATGTAAAAAATCGAAATATTGAAAGATTGTACGAATCATGCTAAAAAAATATTTAAAATTTTAAAGTAAATTTGCAAAACATGCTCATTTTCAGGGGGGTGACACTAGTTTTGCCAAGCCGAAAAATCCCCATAAAAGCCGAAAAAAGACAAAAAAAAAGCCGCTAAAACTCGCAAAAGTTTTTGCGGGTTATAGCGGTTTTTTTTCATCTTTTTTCGGCTTTTTTTGGGATATTTCGGCTTGGGAAAACTAGTGTGACCCCCCCAGCTCATTTTATTAATTTAATGAATATTTTCCGAAGAAAGACAATACAAATGTATAAAAGTTTGCCATATTTCGAAATATTGGCACTTTTAAGGAAAAAAGTTTTTTCTAAGGGAGCATCTATAAATGGCGAAGCATTATTGGCCAATTTTTGACATCACCTCCCCTCTCGTAGCCTATTTTCCCATAACGAATACATGGCTCGTACCAATATCATAGACTCCCCCCTAAAATGCTACACATCATTAATGGACGGTCCCTAACATCAAATTTTCCATGGTTTTGTTTAATCGTGTTTCTTGAAAATTCATACAGTAATGGTTCCAGCATCCTTTCAGAATTCAATCAAATTAAACGGGCATGATTAATTAGAATTATTGGATATTTTTGCAATAAAAAAATAATCATTTGAAAACGTTCAGTCATTCAATTACCTTTATATGAATCTAACACAACAAAAAATAAATTTTTGAGTAAAACAAGTTTTTGGGCTTTGTTCTTTCATTTTTTATTTTTAATGGGTAAGACACGATGTCATATAAAATTAAAATTCGATGTTCTATTTGTGTTAATGAAAACTCACAAATTTTTACTATCTAGGTTTGATCACCGCTTAGGTCACGGCATATCATGATTAACTTTAATTGACTTCTTTCGCTGACATTAATACTACTCGAAGTAAGAGGGTGTGAGGAAAGTAATGAATGAATACGGTGGATAGATACGCAAGTGAGCGATAAGAGAAATTTAACAGAAATTGAAATCAACAAAGGGCCATTGTTAATCAACACAATCACAACGACGATCTCTTGCCTAACGTCCTGGCCTTGAACGGCTATAGGAAATAATAGTTAGATGATCACTACTACACCTAGACAGTCCTACGATATATGGGGAACTTAAAAATAATTGTATTGACTTCCTTCAGATACAATTTCGTTATAAAGTTTCTTACCGATTTTGGCAACACGAGGTGAATTTTATGTTGCCAAAATGGGGTGTTGCCAAAATCGGTAAAAAAAATTGTGATTTATTTCCAACTTTTACGCTTTATTTTGGCATATATTATAAATATGGACTATTCACAAGCCATGAAACGCTCCCCTTAGGTGGCGTTTATAAATTATGTCATGATTTGTAAAATTGTCATTTTTGGAAAACCTAGTGAATTTTTTGTTTTTTTAGGAAAGGTAAGGCTAATAATGTCTATTTGAAACGATTTATCGGTAAAAATTGTTTGTTCAAAATTTGTGTTGCCAAAATCGGTAAAAATGGTTGCCAAAATCGGGTGTTGCCAAAATCGGTAAAAAAATGTTGCTAAAAACGGGTGTTGCCAAAATCGGTAAGAAATTGTTGCCAAAAACGGGTGTTTCCAAAATCGGGAATAGACAAAAACGGGTGTTGCCAAAATAGGTAAGAGACTTTAGTAAAAAGTGGGTATGTTTTGCAAATTAATTTAAAATTTTTAAATACTTTATTTTTTGCGTGTAGGAATCAATTCTTAAAATTTTTACACAAAAGTTCACCAAATTTCTTCAAAGTCTCCCATACATCACTTTATTGTTGGTCTTGTAATTTTTGAGTTACACTGATTTAAAAAAAAAATCGGTCAAAAAACTTTAGCCCTTTTCAAATATTAGTCTAGATAAATTTTGTGAAATCAAAGTATGCAAAGTTGCTTTGAAATACATAGTCTTCATACCCACAAAGTTTCATTGGATTCTGAGAGGGTGCTGTCAACCCCGAAGACGAGTTGGTGTCATACACTCTAAAAAAAAACTATGTTACACAAAACCGAAGATGTTCAAAGTGTTATAACTTTTTTGTACATTTTTTTACCATTATGAAATTTTTACAGATGATAGCTAATAGAATAAACTTTATTCTCACAAAAAATCACAAAGGTAAAAAAATAGCTTTTTGAGATATTCAATTTTTAGTAACGAAATTCACTTTTTTTTAGGAAAAAAACAAAATTAATTTTTCAATGTGTATTTTTCTGAGAGCCGCCATTTATTATTCTACAACTTTGCTGAAGACACCTTTCCGGTCAAACAAGCCGTTTTCGTGATATATTTTTTTATTTGCATGTGTTCCATTTTTTCATAGGCCCTATTGGAATGTTAGTCGAGACATAATATGGACTTTTGATATGAAAAAATGGTTTCTCACATAAAAAGGAATAGCATAAAAAAATATCAAGTATATAAAAAAACATCGATCAATATCGATTCGTGCTGCTTCTTGGAATGCCTCACTTCCCACGTTGTCCTCAAGGCGAATTGCTCTCACTTTGTAGAATTTTTCAAGTGTGCGATAAAACGATAATAAATTTGTCAGTGTTGTTGCTGATGCAGTTTTTATGTCGACAAAAAAGTTTGGTGAATTAAATTGAAAAAAAAAACACGCAATGAAAATGACACATTATTGTAATCGGGATTAATTTATTACACAAATTGGAAATAGGGTAAGTGTTCCAATTATGGCTATAGTACCAATTATTCGCCATAATTGATTTTCACCCTTTAACGATGTAAGCCAACAAGAAAAAAAAATGTGAAGAATAGTTCACGTTCACAAAAGATGATTGCACTCATTTAAGCTCCACATGTTGCTCAATTCAAGCTAGAAATAAATCATTTTCCTTAAGATTTCGGCTTCCTTGCACCCTTTTTCGCCATAGTGTACCAATTATGGCTAATCCCATAAGGAATGCATGCAAATAGTGCGAAAAGGAACCGAAGTTAACAAATGTATCCATAACTGGTACAGGGTTCCTATCATTGGCACACGCTGTAATAAATACTAAAAGTAGTTTTGGCTCCGTTTCTATATTTTTCCTGCAAAGTATGGAAACTAAGCTATCTTTCAACATATTGATGACGTTCGTTGGTCTTCTCGTTATTTTTGTAGAAATAGTTTTCCTTAGGTGGTGCCATAATTGGTACATCCACCCTACTTCCGTGGTGTAACAAGGATGCCAAATGCCAAGCAAAATTCATCGTTTATATGTTGCAAGATACTTCCAAAAATTGCAACGCGCTCCCATTATAATGCATTAATAAAATATTTAAAAATATTACTCCTGATAAGGAGACATTGTTAATGAGTTTTCTCAACATGTGTTTCGTCCAGCGGTTGACTAGGCCCCACGTTGTGTTTATTCCCCCGGAGGAATGATGACGAACTACTTTTACTAATCACGTTTTATTGCGCACCACAGAGAGGCAGTGCTCCTGCTCTGTGGTGGTTCTATTGCTTACAACTAACATTACATGGAATGAGCTGCCGCTTTTATAGGCGGCAGCGATAGTACGGACAATACAGAATGTTATCAACCATGTGCACAAAGGTGCAGTGCGCTTGCAATCTAGCACCACGCAGCCCGGTTCGACTGTAACAATAGTCACTGGGCTGCTTGCTGCTAGCAGCGAAATAAAGAGCACAGTTGGGCGAGATGGACCGTTATCGGTCTTAGCCGTGTCTGACAACAGACCCCACAAAGAAAAAAAAAAAAATAAAGAGCACACAAAACTATACAAATTGAATGAGCACCACTGCGCCGCTGCTGCGGCTGAGGTGCCAGGGTGACGCCGTTGATGTGATGCGCCAACATACTCCCGCCCGAAAACGCACGTTTTCAAATTAGCTTTCGCGCCGGGCAGGCTGACGACGACGTTTCATCTGGCGCTGTAGGTACGATCGGGATCGGCTGGTTCGGCTGGTTGCGATCGGGTTGCGATCAGACTGCGATGGTGCGCTCGCTGCTCTGGCTCGCTGTTCGATGTAGGTCCGGCTGTGATCGAAGATGATTCGCTCTTCGATGACGATGTGCGCAGTCGGCCAGGTAGTTTTTTCTGCTTGTCGCTATCATTCGCTCGGCTGGGTTGATTGTAATCGAACGGCTCGATGGGATGGGATTAATTCACTTCACACTGGTGTTTGGTTTGTGACGACGACGGTTGGGTTGATTGATGGTTCACTTAACACGGACTGGTGTTTGATTCCTGTTTGAGACGACTATGGATGGTTTGATTGATGACGCTGGCGGTCCGATTGTAGGAAAATTGGTTTCGGCAGGTCGACGCTTCGGCCCTGCAGGTGGACGCTGGGGTCCCAAGGATGAACGATTCGACAGGGTGACTCTTCAGCCCTGCAATTGGACGCTGGGGTCCCAAGGATGGACGCTGGGGGTCCGGCGGTGGCAGATTCGACAGGCGGCGATGATGCTCGCGGCCTGCAGTGGACACTCGGGGTCCGACGGGTGGACGGCAATGGTCCGGCAAATTGACGCATGGGTCCAGGGGTGGACGGCAGTGGTCCGATGGTAGACGCCGGGGTCCGATAATGGATGCTAGGATCCGACGGGGGGACGCTACGGTCCGGCGGGTGGACGCTGGGGTCCTACAGGGGGACGCTACGGTCCGACACGGGTGGATGCAGGGATCCGACGGGGGACGCAGGGGTCCGACAGCGGGGACGCAGGGGTCCAACAGTTGATTCGGTAGGGCGATGATACGCTCGCGGCCTACAGGTGGACACTCGAGGTCCGACGGGGGGACGCTATGGTCCGAAACGGTGGATGCAGGGATCCGACGGGGGACGCAGGGGTCCGACAGGGGGGACGCAGGGGTCCACCAGTGGACGCAGGGGTCCGGCAAGGGGACGTTACGGTCCAAGGAGCGGATGCTTCGATCCGGTGGGCGACGGTTCGGCCCATGGTGAGTTGTCGAGAGCGGCGTAGATAATCCGTAGTTCGTCCGATGGTCCTCCGGGGTGTCCTTCATCCTGGTCACGGCACCAATGTTTCGTCCAGCGGTGAATTAGGCCCCACGTTGTGTTTAATTCCCCCGGGGACAGGGCGACGAAAGAACGAACTACCTTTAGACTAATCACGTTTTATTGCGCACCACAGAGAGGCAGTGCTTCTGCTCTGTGGTGGTACTTTGCTTACAACTAACTCTACATAGAATACGCTGTCGCTTATATAGGCGACAGCGATAGTACGGACAATATCAATACAGAATGTTATCAACCATGTGCACAAAGGTGCAGTGCGCTTGCAATCTAGCACCACGCAGCCCGGTTCGACTGTAACAATAGTCACTGGGCTGCTTGCTGCTAGCAGCGAAATAAAGAGCACACAAAACTATACAAATTGAATGAGCACCACTGCGCCGCTGCTGCGGCTGAGGTGCCAGGGTGACGCCGTTGATGTGATGCGCCAACAACATGGCTTCCATTGGAATCCAGGTCGGTGGTCGGTCCATTATCGGTGGTTTCAATCAGCATCACCATAAGATCGTCTTAAATTTCTTTCAACTCAGGTCAGACTTAGAAGCATAACTCAAGAATACTAGGATTTATAGCGTTCTCAATGCAGCTGGATTGGCCAACATCAAGAACGTCTTAAATTTATTCCAACTTAAACAAGGGTAAGAAGTATTACTCCAGAGTACTCAGGTTTATAACGTTCTTAATGTAGGTTTATGCAAACTCCGACGAGAACGTCATAAATCGAATATGCCAAATTGTAAACAAACAATAAATTATCGCACCGAGGTGGATTTTGTGAGCCGCCCGTTCAATTTAATCATCCCCGGTACCATTGCTAACCAGGTAGACCTTCTCCGAGAACCGACCTCAAGGCGGCGCAGCGCCTCATTTCTCCGATCAGCATTTCCAACAGGTAAGTAGTTTGTTGATTTGCAGGTCGATAATTTGACCCCTGATTGCACGGGAATCAACGTCCTGGATGACCGAACAACCTCATTTCAGATGCTGCAACCGGAGGAATTTGGTACTGCACCGCGTCGAGGTTGGTTTTCCGGATACGTGTTCTTGATTGATAATCGCTGCCAATGAAACGATGAAAATTAAAAAAAAAAACGGATGCTTGATTTTTTTTTATATATTTTTCATGTATCAAACTGTTCTTATGCGAGAACAGTTGCACTTGCTCAAGATTGGTTGATTGAAGATAACTACGAGAACCTTATAAAACCAGTAATAAGTTCAACAGTTCTTGTAGTGTTTATGGTTTTATGGATTGAATCTCAAGTATTCGTGGAGGTGTTCTTAAAACCACAAATTGATGAAGAATAGTTATGCTCAGTTGAAACTTCGATAAGATCAACTAGAATATGTAATGTTTTAATAAAACTGTCATAAAAACAAATAAAACCAAATAGAATCAAAATTGTTACTTGGGAAGCCTGTATCCGCAATAATCGGGACACAGCAGTACGGCTGTAACTCTGTGATGAATCGGTAAAATTGATCAAATAATTGACTGAGAACTCTTTGGTGTATGTTTATTATTTGTGCCAAATTTCATAAAAATCACTGCATTAAATACTTTTAACTGTGAATGAAAAACAAACAGGCGTGGTTTCAAGCATTTTGTACAATCATGACCAATTTTCATTCGCATAGAAGATAGTTATTTTACGCTACAGTTCAAAGTTCTGTGATGATAATTATGAAATTTCGTTAACAGTTATGATACTTATAGAGACACTTTCTTGCAAAATTTTATCAACTTTGATAAATTGGTTTGAAAGGTACTGGTGTTGATAGGGGTGAGTGCTAGTGAAAATTTTTTGTATTTTACATGTGCGATGTTTGCCTATTCATAACTTTTGAATTTCTCTGCCAATTTTCATGAAATTTTCACAGAAAGTAGTTGATTCTGTGTGTATTATGGCTGCAAAATTTGATGATTATTGGTATAGTACTTTCAATAGTACAATCGAAACAATAAATGGTGTTGACTAATTGCTGTCTGAGGGGCCAAAATCACGTTCAGTCCCAAAACATGTTTCGACTATATTGTATATATTGTTGATAGTGCATCGATTTTTTTGAAATTTTTCCTATGCAAAGAATGTAGATTGAGAGGTTTGCGTTCAAAATTTCAGCCATTTTCCTTGCCAAATTCAAAAGTTGAAGTGTTGACAAGCAAACTAGGGGCTGTACAAAATTCAGTGGCGCACATTCTACTCTTTGATTATTCTTATATTTAAAAAAAGGAATTAGTGGACCAAATGAACGTAATTCAGTTGGTTTAGTGGGCTCACAATGTTGCCGTATACTAAAAATCTTCTGATGATTGCGAGTGCTGTTCAAACGAATGTGTTTGTTGTTATATTCATTTCTCGGGGATTTCGGCTTTCAGTCAAAGAAAAACGTTGATTTTCTTATCTCATCGCCAACGTTTCGATCCAGATGTTGGGAACTTCTTCAGGGCTCGAAATTAATCAATTTTGTCTAATCCCGTGTACATCTCACGGTTGATCGTCGCGTTTTGAATTTGCACTGCACAAGTCTCATTTACTGCCAGCACCCTCGAAGATAGTGGGTGGGTGGTATAAAAGGGGAGGTCTACACCAGGAGGAGCCACGCCACTTGCCAACACTGCCAGAGCTAACAGACATGAAGAGTATGGGCTTAAAAATACCTGTTTACGTTTCTAACACCCCAAGAAGGGTGGAAAACTGACTTTCGTTCCCAGTACCTACCTGATGACCAAGTCTCATATACCAATCAACTTAGCTCGACGAACGAAGCACATATCTAAAGGGAAACCCGGCCAAAATGTACTGATGGGTTAAAATGGCCCAAATCATAAAATCATTCCTGAACGTGTTTTGATCATTACTATGGTGAATGGTGCCAATATACATATGTTTGCGTAAAAAATCCTTCTAGAAGCCAGACAGCAAACCCACGGAACATATTTTGATTTGCCAATAAAAATTGGCAACTTCCAGTTTTTTCTTGCTTTCAATCGAGGTTTTCTGGTGATTTTATTCTCAGCCTTGTGTTTCCAAGGAGTTTGAGAAACACATGGAGGCGAATGGTTGTTGATGCCTACGCTACCCATTAGTATGGGACACGCTTGTATGGAAAAAATAAATCCTCGCTCCAGTCGACTTTTAAGATCCCATTTAGGTCCCATATGATCTGTACAAAATTTCAGCGCAAACGGTGAAACTATGATTTAGCGCAAGCGGCTCAAAGTTTTCATATGATTTACTATGGAAAAAGTTACACTTTCAATCAAAAAATCCCAGAGGTCGCCCTTTGTCTCCTTAATTCAAATCGATCAACGTTTCTTGTAGAAAAATAATTTGTGAAACTTTTCTTCGAAGACCGCAAAACGATAAAATGCTTGTGGAAAAAGTTATTGATTTATTACCGATTAGTGATCCAACGAACGGCATTTTGTTTTGTTTTATCAGCAGCACTGCTGCTGCCGTTGTTGCATGGGGTGGCGGGAGGCATCACCACCCCCAGAAACAGCAGCAGCCAAGGCAGCAGCTACTTTCGTGCTTGCTGTTCAACATTGCTTTGGAGGGTGTAATAGGAAGAGCGGGAATAAACACGAGTGGGACGATTTTCACGAAGTTCGTTCAGCTGCTTGGTTTCGTCGATGATATTGATATTATTGCTCGTAAATTTGAGACGATGGCGGAAACGTACATCCGACTAAAGAGTGAAGCCAGGCGAATCGGATTAGTCATTAATGTGTCCAAGACGAAGTACATGATGGCAAAGGGCTCCAGGGAGGAATCACCGCGCCCGCCACCCCGAATTCATATCGACGGTGATGAAATCGAGGCGGTTGAAGAATTCGTGTACTTGGGCTCACTGGTGACCGACGACAACGACACCAGCAGAGAAATTCAGAGGCGCATTGTGGCAGGAAATCGTGCCTACTTTGGACTCCGCAGAACTCTACGATCGAATAAAGTTCGCCGTAACACGAAGTTAACCATCTACAAAACGTTGATTAGACCGGTCGTCCTCTATGGGCACGAAACATGGACCCTACGTGCAGAGGACCGACGCGCCCTTGGAGTTTTCGAACGGAAGGTGTTGCGTACCATCTACGGCGGAGTGCAGATGGAAGACGGGACTTGAAGAAGGCGAATGAACCACGAGCTGCATCAGCTGCTGGGAGAACCAACCATCGTCCATACCGCGAAAATCGGGAGGCTACGGGTGGGCGGGTCTCGTCATCAGGATGTCAGATAGCAACCCGACTAAAATGGTTCTCGAGAGTCATCCGACCGGAACAAGAAGACGTGGAGCGCAGCGAGCTAGGTGGGTCGACCAAGTGGAGGACGATCTGCGGACCCTACGCAGAGTGCGGAACTGGAGACCAGGCTTGTAAACATTCGACACTTTTCACTACCTTCGCTTCGTTGCCGCGGTCGGGTGTCAGCTTGCTTTGTTTCATTCGAACGCGACCGCTACCACTTACACACAACACGAGCGGCAGAACGAAGATCAATAAACAAAAAAGTGGATCAAATCATTGTCGTCTGACACGGTGACATTTGTCTAATTCCAGTTTTTCGCAAGATTTCAGGCAATTTTGATTAAGATTGGTATAATATTAGTTGATTCGTTTGTGATAAATCGATTACGACACACACATTTATACAAAACAGCTCTCTTTATTGCAAAGACAGGAATAACAAAAACCGAACCATCTCCCGAAGACGCAATCGTGGTCAAGCGCATTCATTCGACATTTTTGTTCTGGACAGTAATTTGATCGCTTGTGTTGCGAATGTTGGAGACAAAGGCAGCCGAATATCGACAAAAAGGTGTCAAAGACTGTGATCGCGAACAAGACTGCTGGAAACAAACAGCCATGGACCGAGTGGAATGGAGGCTACTATGTGCAGCAGAGGCCACCCTGGCCTTAGCGCTTAGCCAGACCGGTAAGGTAAGGTAAGCACCAAATGAAAGTGCTACCTACAACATCCAAGTAGGGCACTATTGAATTTTATTTCAATTCAACAATTGTCTACCGAGATATCTTTCCCATTATCTTTGGGAGTCACAATAGATGACTATTTAAGAGATTTTATAAAACGAATTGTATCTCTATGATTTTCTTAGCCGTCTATCAGCCGATTTGGGGTTCTTTTAACACCAAATCAAAGTTTCAACATCTTAGTAGAGCACATTTCCATTTTATTTCAAGTGGGTGCTTCGTTCCCTAGATGTCGTACGATGAGTACATGATAGCAATATGATCAGTGCCATAAAGTTAAATGACGAATAATTGCCAAACTTGCTTTTCATTTTACATAGTTTATGAATCTCGCCAAAAGATGTTTCAAGATTTACAGATGCAATGTTTTCCCTTACATAATTTACAATCATTAAATCGTGAACTTTGAATAGGTCGTTATCCTATTTTTCATACTTTATGGTCAGTTCCTTAACACTCAGAAAAAAAAATCATTATGCAGCGAAAAACCAAAAAAAAAATAGAATTATCTTGGACAAAAATATAAAAAATATATGGTTTTGAAAAAAATGTTTCTATTTAAAATAAAAGGTTTATCATTGAAATAACTCATAACATCCTAATTCTTGCAGATTTATGAAAATTTTAACTTCTAAAAACATCTTAGCAAATGAATTTCGGAAAAATCATACTAAAAAAATTAAAAACTGATGTTGTCAAAAAGTTGGGAAAATTGTTTAATATGATAGTTAATTTTGTCATTAAGGTCATAAAGGTAATGTTTTACTCCTACTCGAAGATTTCTATTTTTGTATATTTTGAATCCACAGTTTTCCACAACTTTTACATATAAGTTACATGTATGTACTTCGATATTCATTCCTTTTGAAAGTTAAGTTGTTATGGTCTTTTCCGTTAAAGGGTCTGTGTCGAATTACTTTTCTTTGCTTCTTGATATAAGGATTACAGATGCAGCGGAAATTAAATCCAACACAAATAAGTAATAGATTTCCTAAACACCTTCTGCAAATGTAGTCACTATAAATCATTCCCACAAATCCAGGCCCCTTAACTGGAAAAATAACTCAAGTACCATCATCATATCAAGGGCGGTGAAGGATAAGTGCAGCTTACGAAAATAAGACTCGATCAAAATTCCAGCTGGTTTTCAATGAATTTTGATAAGTGTGATTAAGGTGTTTCCTTTTATCTCTTCCACAAGTGCTGCGTGTTTCCAATAAAAACATACACGCTAACTTATCTATCAATCATAAACATCGGATTTTTCACATTCCATTATAAGGCGGCCTTCTCTCTTACTGTGTTCGGGCCTTAGTTTTCGTTCACGTTCCACTCGTAGGTCAACCGTTATTCACAATCGGCCCGCTTAAAGGTATTTCAACTATTTACTAAACTGTTATATCACCTCGTCAAAATCAAACAAAAGTCAACTAGGCTCCGCACAGAGCGGGAGAGAGCGCGAGATATTTTCTGGTATTTGCCCATAGGAAAACGTGTGAAGGAAAACCGGTTTCGCCTCCCGGACAATGTTGTATGAAACGAACCGGAGCTCAATACCTACCTAGTCGCGAACGCGTGCTCGTTAGTGTGATCCATGCCTAGTTGGGGGATGAACAAACTATTTTTCTATTAAGTAAGTAAGTAATGAAATATGTAAATGATATGATGGTTAAAGCGGATGCTTTTCACGCCAAGGACCTGGAATCGAATCCCATTCACAACAAACTCACAAAATGCTGGTTCTTCCGAAATGAACTAGCCTTGAACTAAAAATCTCGTTAACACACCCCAAGTAACACACTTGTCACAGCAGAGCCACGGCGGCGCAGGTTTTTATTGCGCAGAAGTCACTGTGACTTACTTATAACATAAAAACTTACTTGCTAAAAGTAAGTTACAGTGACTTCTGCGCAACAAAAATCTGCGCCGCCGTGACTCTTATGTGGCAAGTGTGTTAATTAGGAGATAAATAGTTCAAATAACAAACTAAAATAAAAATCCTTTAGTGCGGCCATTACTTTACGAAACTATAAATTGCATTTGTCAAATTCCGACTACTGAGCTTGGGATTCACAATAATAAAAAGATAGAGGTAGGCGGGGCAATATGGACACCCTAAGGTTTTTGCCAACTTCACCTGGCAAGATGTCAAAAAAGTTGAGTTTTTTGATACATGTATCCTTTTAAAGTCTATTTAGCATCTATTGCTTAAGAATGCTCACAAAGAAAAATGATTTATCCACTTCAAAAAATGTTATGAAAAATGTTAGTTTTCCATGACCGTCTTCAAGCATACGGGGCAGAATGGACACCCCCATGGGGCAATATGGACACCATGAGACTTTTACGATTTTCGTACATTATTTACACCTATAAAGTCATTTCATTACAAAACAACTATTATGGATGAATAATACGCCGAAGTAGTTCATTTTTGTTCAGTTAATTTAAATTCAGGCTGTTTTATATAAAGCTTCGTTTTTGTCGACATGTACAGCTGTGCCTAGAACAACTATTTTCCACTGCTGTTGTTTTTTGACCAATTTGTTTCACCCTATGCCTACTATAGTGAACATTTAACCGAAAATATACTGAAATCGAAGAATTTGATTGGTTTGTGATTTAGATTATATTTTTCCCTTGCCGCTTCTTTCAAAAAGGTGAGTGTCCATTTTGCCCCGGCAGCAGAAGATATTTCCAAACTTGATTTTTGATATAATAAAGAAGAAAATATAAACATGTTAAGCATGTAGATACAGCAACACTACTTGCATGTGTTCTAGAAATATCAGGTTTTAATTGACCTGCAATAAATTAATCACTAAATCTTATTTTAGATGGTGTGAAAATTATAATTTTCATGCACAAAAAACGGAGGACGCAACTTTTTCGTGTAAAATGAAGTATAATTTTAATTTTGAATGTTTCTTTCCTGAAACTACGTTTTAGACAAATGGACTATATTCTCTATTCATTAAAAGTTCAAAAAAGTTCGCATATTTCAAAATATTGAGGGTGTCCATTCTGCCCCGGGTGTCCATATTGCCCCGCCTACCCCTGTTTGAAAATATTCATTCCAAACAGTGCTGGGGCCCGTGGCCACACGTTCGCTTCATAAGCGGATGGTCATGGGTTCGATCCCAGCCCCAGCACTTGCAATTTTTCGTCAGTTTCTCACCTTCAACATTCACCTTCCAGCGGCAATACCCAAGTAGCATTTTAAGTTTTGTTCGGCTCTTCATGATCAATTCATGATCAATTTTATAAAACTTGTAATAAAACTGATTTATACATCAAAACCTCATGATAACCTGTTTAAGAGCATCTTCCGGCTAAGTGGACCCTTCTCGGAGAGGTTTTCCAAACCGCAATAAGAGTAGCAATAAAACCGTTTTAAAACCTACTTGTTATTGTATTGGCAGACTTATGCGCATTTAATTTTACCGTGAATATTGGGATTTCAGAAACGTAAAATTATTGCGCTTCGAAAATGGTGAAAATTTTCATCTTGAAATGAAATAATTCAATCTGTTAATTTAGGATAACTATCTCGAATCACAAGAAAACTCAGCTGAGAGTATTTATTCATGTAAGCATGATATGGAATAAACAATTTTCCATTCACGTTAGCTAATTCTTCAATATGGCGACGACCACAATTAGCGAAAATAAACCGAAAGCAAGTTTACTTTTATGATGACCACAATAAACCTAGAAGTGTCACAGTCAGTGTCTGCTTTGTCACCATCAGATGTCGTTACAAATCGAACGGATCGCCATCTGTTGAGAGTTTGAACAGTTTTATTGTGGTTATGATAAATGCCAGAATTTTTACATATCGGCGAGTTTTGTTTACTCTTGAAATCTGGCTTTATGGATATCTTCAAATATTCTATAAAATATTTCTTCAATAGTTTTCATAAAAGTAGCCATAAAGCTGTTAGTTTTAATTATTGCCATAATAAAACCCTAATAAAAATCAAACAACACAAATCAGCAATGGAATGGTTACTTGGGTACTTACCGCTAAAACATGTACAAATGTCCGATAATAAATTTTACTACTTTGCTGATTTTGGACCACCCTAGCGCTCACGTATCTTACAGAAAAGCAGATAAGATGCGCTCTAAAGATGCTGAAAGACGCACCGAAAGGCCGAATTTTTGTGCGCTGCTGATTTGCATGGCATTTCAAAAGCGTCGATAGTCGATCACGTGAAAATTATGGTGTCTTCCAAATTCCACCTCCCTTATTGAGGCGGAAAACATCGATTAGAGACGACAATTCAGGTGAAATCAATTGATCAAGAGGCTCAATCGGCACTGTACGGCACATGATAAGCGGTGGTTTTTGAAGTTCATTTTAATCATTTTACATTGAATGTTGAACCTATGGAGCTCAACAAGCTTTGATCGAGTTGTTCGTTTCAATGAAGGCTGATATGTTGTACAACTTGGTTCGAGCGTATGTGATAGGATTTCAGACTGAATTTCTCTTACTCTTTTGAATAGCTATGAACTCTTACATCGCTCCAGATGCCTAAAAGGGCATTCTATCCTCCTAGTAAGGTCGAGTGACACTGACTTGAATCGATGGATGAGCTAATGTCGACGCTGTCTTCCGTCCCATAAAACCGTTGCATTGCCCTAAAGTACGTTCCTGATCTGTGCCTTGCTTAGGATCAGGCCCGGATTAAGGATTGTGGGGGCCCGGGGCCCGAGCAGTTGTGGAGGCCCCTCGGAGTTACAAATGCTATGAGCAATACCGTTTTTATTTGTTTTTGAGGAGTACTTGTACCAAACTTGGTTTTTGTGGGGGCCCCTAAAATGTGGGGACCCGGGGACCTGCCATTACGCACATTACACGTACGCCAAGGTGCTTAGG
Source organism: Aedes albopictus (assembly GCF_035046485.1). Lineage (NCBI taxonomy): Eukaryota > Metazoa > Arthropoda > Insecta > Diptera > Culicidae > Aedes > Aedes albopictus. Next base: position 190,718,999 of record NC_085138.1, read on the forward strand.
AGGTGTCCAAAAAAGGTATCTACTACAAAGCACTTGCTGAGGAGATATCATGCGAAAAAGTGTAGGTAGATGTATATCAAGTACATCGTTCCGCCTGGGGAAGGGTCGGCTGGCACGTGATTGCCACGTTCAATGCGACTGCAGTCGGCAAGATCAAAATAGCTTTGTCCGCATGCCCGCTCAGCATATACGAGCCGCTAGTGGCGTTCTTCAAGTGCATTGAGCTAGGGTATAAGTCGTGGGGTTGCAAACGCTACCGACCGGAGCAAGATCTGCAGGAAGTGCGGCGCAGAAGGTCATATCGTCAGGAAGAGCAACTCGGCACTAAAATGACTGATTTGCACGGCGAACAAGAGCCACACGACGGGCGGGGCTAAATGTCCAGGCACGCGTAGAGATCGAAGTTTCAGACGACAATGCAGGTTACACATCTAAACCTGAACCACCGTAAAGCCGCACAACAGTTGCTGTTGCAGTCAGTCTCGGAGGCAAGTACAGACATAGCCCTACTAGCGGACCACTGCCGCATCCCCCCGATAACGGGAACTGGAAGCGGATAAGGCTATGCTAGCGGCGATCTGTAAAACCCATCGTTTCCCAATCTAGGAAATAATTTCCAAGACGCACGAGGGCTTCGCAATAGCGACGATAAATGGGTATAGTAGCTGTTATGGGTAATATCGACGATTTGTCCAGTGAGAATATAGTCGGAACTCTAGGTCGCGCGTGTGACACAGCACTGCCCAGGCGCTCGCTACCCAGAAATGGGCGGAAACCGGTATACTTGTGGTGTCCAGAAATCACGGAGCTCCGAGCTTCCTGCCTAAGGCACCCTACACACTACTCAAACGGTTTGACCAACATTGACTCCGTCCCCAGGTTGGTGTTGAAGTTGGTGCTAAGTTTGACCGTGTGTGATGCTGTTTGACGAACCGATTTGGCAGTTCGTCAAACCGATTTGATGGTTGACGGTTTGGTCGGCAAAAATCAAACCAGTTTGATTTTACTCAAACCAACGGTGGGCGGAGCCGATGTTTGACGAACCGATCGTACCATGTGTAGTGTTGTTGCACAAACATAGTGAGATTTCATATGGGGAAGTATGTTGGTGCAACACGATTTGGCAGTTCATCATACGGTTGTAGAAACATTCGCTGGTTCGACCAACCTGGGGGCGGTGGTAATGTTGGTCAAACGGTTTGAATGGGTGCCCAAGAGTTAGGAGAAGGATGCGATGAGCTCACACCGATAAGGGTGGAATGGAACGAAGTGAGGCCTACAGGGCGACTAAGCTCGCACAGAACAAAGAGATTAAGCACATAACATAAGTGGAACTCTTTGTGGAGATCTAAAATAGAACATAACTTGTGATGAAACTTTGTAAACTCAAGTCAAAAATACGTTTTCAAGCCTTAACCCTCTAATACCCAAATTTTTGATTTTGATCTAAATATCACTTTTCGTCATCTAAAATCGATTTAAGCGTGTTTTGGAAGATGATTTTTCTTAATTCTCGATTTTGTGAATTTTGGTTTTTGATTTTTCAAATCTTTATTTTTGAACATCCCCACACTTTTATATTTTTCCTGGAAGCCTATTTGGGATACAGATTTTTTGAGACGAAAACATTTTGAGATTTTATAATAATTGTTGAAATATATATTTTTTATTTTTTTTTCATGGAAAACTTTATTTTCCGTGTAATTTTAAGGAAAATCATTTAAGAGTGTATTCGACTTCCTTAAACTACACTATGTTCCATAACTATAGATCCAAACAATATTTTTGGATACTCGGATATGTAGAATGAATTCGAATCATATTGTTCTCCTGTTCATTTCATTATTATAGAGTAGACATGAGGAAAATAATAACTCGATATTACATGTGTTCTCTGAATCTGATAAATAATCTTATATAAATTCCCTTGTTCCATAACAATAGATCCAAGCGAGAATTCATTCTAGTTAATTAATGTTACACAAAACATTCAACATATCAATAATGAGTAGTCTCTCTTTTGTTCTTAATAAGCTCAAACAGTCTATCCAGGATACTTTTGATTAACTTTTAATGGATTTTCTTCCACGTTCAAACAACCACACGGTTTTGATATGGAAAACATCCGTACGTCTTATTTTATTCACACTCTGCTTTTATAATCAACCCTACAAATTCTCAATTGGGTTCTGGTCAGGGTAAGAAGATGATTATTCTTTAAACTAAATAAGCTTTTCACGAAACTAAGCCACAGTTGAGGAATTCCACGGAGTCATGTCAGTCGATCCTGAGCGACCATTTCAAAAATATCTGAAACTTTGCACAGTTTTTCAATTTCATATAAATCGCCATTTTTTATATTAAACCTTCATATTCACTCACGACTAACTTTTCAAAAGGGTGTATGCGAAAATAGTTCTAAAATATTCTAAAAGCTGTACAGCAAAAACGGATTGTTTGATTGTTATAAATTTTTCAGCAAAGTTAGATAACTAAATGATGATTCCTTAGAAAATATACACTGTAAAAAATTTCTTTTTCTACTTTGAAAAAATATGATATTTGTCACAAAAACTCAAATATCTCAAAACCCTATCTTTTTACCAACTTCAATTTTTTAGGGGAAATGGCCCATTATATCAGCTATCTACCATAAAATTTTGGTGATGGTAAACTGATAAACAAAAAAGTTATGACATTTCAAACATTTCACAATTTTTACAATTAGTAACAAAAAAAAATTTTTTTCTGTGTAAATTATTTCGAGAATTATATTTTGATGCTGATTTTATTGTAAAGGCTACCGCCTGAATTAAACAAGTTGTTTTCATGATACTTTAGTTTGATTATTCGTAATTACTATAGTATCTATTTGAAACTTAGACGCGATCCAGTGTTGTGATCAAAAATATTGAGATTGTCATACTTTTTATTGTACGTGACTGGTGAAAAAATCCCTTGATAGTGTTGAAAAGCTGTTGATTATAAGAAAAATGGAATTGAATTTATTTTTAAGACAAAAGCTGTATAATAAAAGTTTTTTTATACGCGTATACGTCTAGTTTATCCGCAAAAAAAATCCCTCTTACACACTTATTTCTGAATTGCCTGTTCGGTACTTTTTTGACGAGATTATAACAGCAGTACGATCTCGGTAGTTTCGGTAATCGATTTTACTGAGGCTCAGTAAAACAACTGTCAAAATCGTATGGAAAAGGTAAACAATGCATTTTTGCTGAACGAGTTCGGTGCTCAGCAGTTTTAATCACGTCAAAAAATTACCGAACTCGGTAATCAAAATTAAGTGTGTAGAGAACAGACTTTATGATCGGAAGAATGCGAGTAACTTCAACAACAACAAATGCATAAGAGGTACATACCACAGACAAACAGACGAAACGCCTAGAACAATTTTAGTGAAAATTCATCGCCCAGTTCACACTATCACCACCTGGTGGAAATGTTTCACGAAACACTGCGTTGTGCAGTATCGTCATCAGAAGGCGCTAGTGTGAAACGTCAAACGCAAAGAAAAACGATGGCGCTCTTCTTGTTATGAAAGCCACAACCAAGATTCAAAATGATCGTTGAAGGCGTGGTCAATGAAAATTTCGCCAGTGTTACGTTTGTTTGTCTGTATACATACCTGACAATGCTCACGAAAAAAACAAAAAAATACTACCGCTATGAATATTAAAAATTGTATAGTATTTTTTTTCTTCAGCCACCAACACCAAACAAGTAAGTTAAAATTAATAAGTGATTTTGTTTATTATAATCTAACGAACAAGATGAACAGTCGCTTTCTCAAAGGTCTTCAACTCAACGCTCTCTTGTAGACCGTTTGATGAAAAAAAATGTTCAAAAGAGTTACGAAATCTCACCGAAAGCACCATAGATAAACTGAAAGAGACTGGTTATGCCCAAATGTCCACATTGTGTACAAAATTACGCATTTGCACGTCCTGCCGTCTAGAATTTGACAAACGAGCCATCTGTATATCATCGGTAAAGCAGGGCGCAGGAAGTTCGAAAACGACAACAACTGAGAAATTGCCATCAGCGACATCTGTTTAAACAATTTAATTACGCCCCTTTTCAAAAATGCCCTGTAATATTCTTCAACATCTATACCCATTTCAATATTTTTAACGTTGCAAAACACGCTTTCAACATTCATCTTGAAGAAGAGGGAAAACACTTGTCCTCAAATGTAACAGCAAATTAATGAATAAACGACTAATGCGCGGAGGGCGTGATAAAATCGGAACATTACGGTACATAGTATATTATATTATATGTATATATAATATATAATAAAATCAACTTGTTTTACTCACGCAAGGCCATTAACAATAAAATCAGCATCAAACTTCAATTTCCGGCCGAAATAATTTACACTAAAAAAAATTATTACTAAATGTGAAAATTGTGAAATGTTTGAATTGTCATAACTTTTTTGTTTATTTTCATGGTAGATTGCTAATACAATGGACCGTTTTCTCTAAAAAATTACGTTGGTAAAAAGATAGGGTTTTGAGATATTTGAGTTTTTGTGACAAAAATGATATTTTTTAATGTTAAAAAAGATTTTTTTCACAGTGTATATTTTCTTAGGAATCGCCATTTAGTTATCTAACTTTGCTGAACAATAAAATCAGCATCAAATCGCGATTCCCGGCCGAAATAATTTACACAGAAAAATTTTTTTTACTAAATGTAAAAATTGTGAAATTTTTGAAATGTTATAACTTTTTTGTTTATTAGTTTACCATCACCAAATTTTTATGGTAGATTGCTAATACAATGGACCGTTTTCCCTAAAAAATTCAAGTTGGTAAAAAGATAGGGTTTTGAGATATTTGAGTTTTTGTGACAAAAATGATGTTTTTCAATGATAAAATAGATTTTTTTTCACAGTGTATATTTTCTTAGAAATCACCATTTAGCTATCTAACTTTGCTGAAAAATTCATAACAATCGAACAATCCGTTTTTGCTGTGCATATTTTTGAATATTTTTGAACCATTTTCACATACACCCTTTTGAAAAGTTAGTCGTGGCTCTAAATAAAAATTTGATATCGAAAAATGGCGATTTAGATGGAACTGAAAAACTGTGCAAAGTTTCAGTTCAATAGAAAATCATGAATTAAAAATTTTCCTTAATTTTGATGCTGTTGCTTGGAATCGCTCAGTTGCTTGAACTGTGTGAACAAGTGTACTCATGATCTTGATAAAACGTTGTCTAATTTGTTTAACGGCGTTGCTGCAAGGAACGATAGTATATATTTTTTGCAATTACGTGCCATAAAATTGCACTTTTCTATTGGCGGAACTGTGCAGAAATGGCCTACTTTTCTTGACTACCTCAAGAGTGCCGAAAAGTAGTACTTTTCAGCACTTTTAAAAGTACTACTTTTCGGCACCTTTGCAACGGTACACTATTCACAAGTTTCCTGAAGCACTAATGTTCTTCCGTATACATTTGTCTATTCGATGGCTGCTCCTATGTCTGTACGGCAGATCGAACCTGAATAAAAGCGATTTCCAATTCTGATTTGATCGGCCAAACAGACGTAGAGTTAGAAGCAGCAGCACAAAAAACGCTCGCTGACGACGCGACTCCGAGTATTTGTGACACTTATAAACATAGCCTACCTGATTGAAAAAAAATGGACTTGTGCGCATGGATGCTCGCACGTGGTCTAAGCTCTGACCTCTGTCTGAGCAGTCAGAAAAGATCGTACTTAAGGGTATTTTTCATAATTGCAAAAAATGTTGTATGCAACGCGTTGCAAAACTCGATTTTTTCAGCACTTGTCGTATTTATCCAACCCGGCAAGCCTCGTTGGATAAATGTACGACTCGTGCTGAAAAAATCATCATTTTGCAACTTGTTGCATTAATAACTATTTCAGGTTCAGAAGCTATTCACATCCCTGAATACCCGTCCATTCGAGTCGACAGAACCCTCTCCATACCATCATGCCGCCACCCCCGAGAGATTCCTTGAGAAGTAACGTGGTTATTTTCGTAAAGTTCTCCAGTACGAAAAAAAGCCATTCGGTCGATATACGCCGAACTTCTTTTCGACCTAAAAGGCTCCCCAAAGTGTCAAATATGTCTTGAAAAGCCAATCAAATAAATATTTATACAAATAACAGTTTATCCCAATTTTTAAACTTTCGTAACTAGGAAAAACCTTCACCAAACAGATATAATTTCACCTTCTCAGAATAATTTGCACCTTAGAAACCAGGTACAGTAACCTGTAAAAATAGTATATTGAAAAATCGAGAGAAAATCTCGAACAAAAACCATCGGGATCGAATAAAGACAGGGAGATAAAGTGATATTTACCTTCAAAGAGCTGTAATCAGTTTTTACCTTTTAATTCCGCCCTCTATGCCACCCTATAGAAGGCAGAATTAAAAGATACAAAACTGAATACACTCATTCGAAGAGGGTTTTCTGCATAGAGGGTTCGAAAAGTTGGTACAAGATGATATTTACCTGTTGAACATCAAGATGTGGTGTCAACTGTAGTACCTACTTTACTCCAATCTCAACGCATGTTATCGCAATGAAATTTTGAGCACGAATCCTTATGATGTCTCAAAAGTTGTGAAGCGCATTCCATTTTTTCACGTTGACCTTGTGGACATTCTTTCAGGACTCTATAAATTGTCAAACGAGAGACGTCTAGCGCTGCCTAGTTCTTTCTTTAACTGGTTCAAACTTTTTAGCGAGTTGATTACGATCCTTATTCCGTTTTGTGTGATTAGACAGCTTTCTCGAGTTTTCTTTCTGCCGTATTGAATTGGACCTTGAAAGAAAATTACAACGGCACGATGAAATCTGCTTACACGACGAGAAATTTCACAAACTGTTAAACACCTGTATTGATGTGTCAAAATCTTTCTTATTCCAACTTCAGATATATATTTTGCACATGGCATATTATAAATTGAAGTTTACACGTAACAATACGTCAAACGCCGAAATAAACCTGAGCACAGAACCTAAAACAACGCGTTGATTAGGCACAATGAATGATTTACATGTATTGGATCTATAGTCATGAAACAATGCACAATGGTCCGAGGACCAACATTAAGTGGAAAAAAATAATAACTCAAAAACCATCCAAAATAGAGTCTTCATGTCTTCTAGACATTTGCTCGTGAGTCCAAGCCGCGTTATATGCAAAAGTGTCCTAAACGCCAAATCTTAAAATACTTCATATTTCAGCACCTAACTTTTTTATTTCAAAAGATATCGAAATAAAATGTTCTGCAAAGTTGAAGAAGGTAAAAACCCCGACAACTTTCTCGAAGAGTAGTTTTTTCATCTCTTCAATCTGAGGAGATATAACTTATTGAAGAAATAAAAAGTCCGAAATCGGTTTTTTGTCATATGTCAAAAACTATCATTTTTTCAAGCCTACTATGTTCAGAGCAATTGTACATATTGCCAAAATACACATTTCGTCAGAAGACATCAAAGCTGTACGATGTTTCTATCAAAAGATATAAGTATTTTTGTACTTTTTTAAGCCAATTTTTCTAGCGTAACATTTGAAAAAGGCGCAAGTGAATCTTTAATTTTCTCCCACCACCGGATAAAATTACGTGGTAGTATGTGTAAGGCACATGTGTAATCATAATGGCGTAGTGCATGAAATAATCAGTTGCACTTTGAATGAATAACAAATAAATATGAGATGGATCTATAGTTATGGAACAGAGTGTATTGTACTATGATAGAATGATCTGGGAAAAATTTAAAATATTGTGGCGATTCAATATAAATTAAACGATTACTTCTGAAAGGTGAGTAAAACATCAATTTTTCAATGATTTTTAAAAAAATGTAAAAACGCGTTAAAAGACACCATAAACAACTTTAAGATATACAAAAAATATAAAAGTTTGGATTGTCCACGAAACAAAAATTACAAAAATGTTCAAACTAGGCGGGGTTAGGTATTAGAGGGTTAAATATAAAGCGAGATAGATATGTGAAACGTAGATGTGCATTTCGAATACTTCAATGAATTTAAGTGGATTTCCAGTAGCTAGTTTTGCGCATACTTCAGATGCCAATCTTCGTTCCTGTAATCTTTGCCAAAACTGAAATACTGGTTGGATCAGATGTTTTTTGTTTACCAAAATAAATGACAGTTCGACGCCTTTTATAAAAGATATACCAGTTTCGCGTGCTGAAAAATGGATACAACTTTTTCCTTCGCTCTGACTATGGAGTTCCACTTATATTATCTACAGTACTAGCTAGGATCCAAGTTTCCAGGGGAGAGAGGACAACTTAAGGCGGTAGCTGGTGGAACGCTTACCAGTAGAGAGTATTCGTGTTCAACAAGAATGGTGACCAGAATTTCCAAGCAGCCGGACTAATCCAAAATGGCGGCTCAAAATTCAAGATTACGGCTGTTTTTCAAGAGTTAAAAATCGAAAGCCAGATAAACGATATTATCTCTGATGCCATGAAATGGGTTTCTGTTAATCGTATGAAAGTGCGATATTCATCAACATGTCACTTGAGTTGTGTTTAAATGTGTTTTCGAAGGCACGAGAAAGGCGGTATCACCGCTAGGTGGAATAGTTAGGGTTTTGCCTGCTAATATGGTGTTCATCTCGGGACCCACGCTTTACTTCCCTTCCGAAGGAAGAACTCACATTTTACGAATATGTCGGGAGTGGGATTCGATCTCAGGGTCCTCGGCGTGATAGTCACGTGCTTTAACCATCACACCAGGTCCGCTCCAGTTGTGAATTCAAATTTGAATTTAAAATTTTAAGGAGATTGAGCAGCAATGGAGGCGCAGGGTTATCGATGCCTTTTCTGTTAAGATAAACGGCACCTTACTCTCACCATAAATTACATTGCATATTTTGCACCGTCTTTTCTGCCCAATATAGTTTAGGTTATGTTTATACTTTTATGTGTTTTGCAATAATTCCGCTTACCATTGAAAACGACCTTTTTTTTTAATAAATATCATCTTGCCCAGCTTGTGCAACCTTTGGACCATTGCAAATATTATGTTTTTTTTTTTATGTCCAACACATCTCACCGAGTACGACGCAGGGGATAAAAACCAATAGGGTACAAATAAATTTAAAAAAAAAAAACAAAACTATAGAAAAATTAAGAATTATACCTGTTATTTAATAGTTATTTATGTAACAAGTAGCAAAAAGTTGATTTTTTCAGCACGAGTCTTACATTTATCCAACGAGGCTTGCCGAGTTGGATAAATACGAAAAGTGCTGAAAAAATCGAGTTTTGCAACGAGTTCCATACAAAATTTTATGCAATGATATTTTAATAATGCAACCCATTTGAGTTGCATAATGTTCATAATGCAACTGAAATGAGTTGCATTATGAACATTATACAATTGTTTTTTAATATGCAACTCATTTCAGTTGCATAATGAATCAGTTCGGAAAAATAGGCCATTATGATACCAAAATGAGTCATATAAAATGTATATTATGATACTGAATTGCATAAAAAATATTTTTCAACTATTGAAAAATTATAGCTTTAAAAAAATATTAAAAATGGGGTCATGGCCGCCTCTTCATTATTTTGGGATTTTTGAAGGTTGAGGGGGAGAAAAAATTCTACTCAAAATTGAGTTGGATCCGACTCAGTTTCGTTAAAAGTGGGACAACCCTAAAACTGAGTAAGGTGTAGGTTACTTAATTTTGAGTAGTTGTTCTACTCGATGAAGACTGAGTAAAGTCAACTCACGGCATTCAAGATCGACCGTGAGTTGCTTCTACTCAGTTTTTTTAGTAGATTTGAAGCAATTTCTTTACTGTTGCCGGAACATCCTTTCAGGAAAAGATAATTTACGACATCGGCAGGTGGTGATTTTTCTGAACAACTTCTAGCACCACTAATTGCAGAAGTCATAAATAACTTTATTTGTCCAAAATAAGAGATAAATTGCACCAACATTGTGAAAATATGTTGCTTCCTTGCAGCCGCTGCCGTCCACCATGAGCTAACTTTTGTTTTGCCTTTTCGTCTATCTCCGGATCTGACAGTTCAGCACATCGATTCGAACAATCTTTACTCAAAAATGAGTAACCGATAGTAAACGCGATCAACTGAGTAAAAGCACCTCATTGTCATCAAGCGAGCTTACTCAGTTTGCGCCAACTCTTCGCGGTCGACGAAACTGAGTTGTCGTTATTCATCGACTGAGTAGAATTTTTTCTCAGTGTACTGACATCATTTACAAAATATAATATCCCAAATAAGTTTGATTTGTCAGCTACATTTCTTTGATTTTGATGATATTGATGCAGCCCATACACTGCATTAAATAGTGGTACAAGTCCAGATAGGCTATGAGGACAGCGGATGCGTTGAGATTACAAAATAACAGGAACAGAATACACCAAATTTTTATAAAACACAAAACTGCAAACAAAGATCACCTGGCAAATACTGAAATCAAATAGAGCAACGAGTGAATGCAAATGAGAGTGTGCTGCAAGCACGGTTTACGCGACAGATGGCAACTAATAATTTTGTGCTGCCCTCTTTCTCTGAAACATTGAAACAGCTGCGTTTCTTTTGACCGATAGGTGCCGCGTCAATTGCTTGTAGCGACATCTGTCGTGGTATTTTGAATGTCCTAAATTATACACACAAAAAAATGATTTCGAAAATCGTGGACATTAACTACATTAACAAACCGTGTCTCGCGAAGTATCTCCACGTTCAACCCATTGCAGGATTCGTAGTAGGTAAACCGTTCGGCGCAACAGTTCACAGTGGAACAATCGTCTACAACTAAGGACCACATTGGTGATGAGAGGACTCTTCCTTGAGGGCAACCCTTCCTTGCCCTTTCTGTTTTAGAAGAACTCCCCAGCTCAGAGGTGATTTCTCTTTTTGCAAGCACAATATAAATCCAATGTATGACATATTATTCAAAGTTTTTATTCTCCATGGCACGCTTCATAGATGAATAGGAGGCATTATCAAATGCTACCTCTATGTCTAAAAATGCGCATAGAACTATTTGTTTTGCTGAAAACGTTTTTACCACCTTTGTTACTAGCGAATGAAGTGCCGTTACCGTTGCAGATTGATAAGCAAATCAGCAGTCAGATAGGAGATGCTCTTTTATGTAAGACAAATTGATGAAGTCCTTCAAAACGAAACTGAAGAAAGACTAATTGGCCTATATGCTTTTGGATGCGTCTTGTCTCGTTTCCCCTTTTTTGGTATAAAAATAACTTTTACAAGTCTCCATTTTGATGGAACGTAATTCAATCTCAAACTAGCCTTAAACAACTCAATTAGTGATGAAACCAACACCGCTTCTCCATTTTGAATCAGTGCTGGAAATATTTCATCAACTCCTGTAGATTTAAAAGGCTGAAAAGATTTAATTGCATTTTCCACTCTGGCATTCGTGAAGATTTCATCAGCTTAATTTGAGGCGGTGTTTACTGTACTCGAGATTACTGGAACTCACATAATTTGGTGAATCTGTTTCTGTACAGGGTGCCTTAACGTTGACCAAACGTACCCTTTGGGCTTTGCCCTTCCACTAACAATTCCCAAATTCCCATGAAACCTAGGCCTGAGAATACGTAGAGGTCTCTGCCCAGGTAACCAATAAGCATTTTAATAAGCCGCATTTTTGTTTAATATCTGCATTCGGCCTGCTTACTGCCGAATCATAGCAGTTCGACTGCTAAAGCTAAACTGCCGTATATTAACAATTAAATGCTACTTAAAATCTGACAGCAGGTTCGTAGCATTTCAAATGCACGGTATATTTTGGTCAACAGGCATCATAACTGCCACTTAAATGCTATGAAACTGCTAAGAGAGATTAGTAATGCTAAAATCACAACACATTTCCACTTTCTAATTTACGTGCCACGGCTGTAGAAGTCATCATCATCCGCATGTCCAGTCAATCATGGGTAACAATGAATAAAATTCATGGTTGGTTTTCTATGATGCATTTTATTATCAGCACCTGCTGAGCTGCATAACGAAGCAACTGCCGGTGTAATACTCATGCCTTAAATAGATCACAAATCCAACGCGCTTTATGTGATCATCTATAGCTTACCCTGTAGCGTGGTTCAGCATAAAAAAAACAGCAGCTGCAGTTCAACAGCAGGAGAGTGAGAAAAATAAGAGGAAGGGAAGCCGTAAAATGGGCAGGGAAGTATTTTGTTTTTATTTTTGACAATCTGGGGGATAGGAGGGATAAGCATTTAATCAGCCGTATTTCGGGCCAAAACCTGCATTTAATTAGCGCTAATGGCGCATATACGGCAGATTAGCATTTAATGACCTGCTGTAAAGGCGCATATAGTGCCGCATTATTGCCATTTTAACTGCTTATTGGTTATCTGGGATGCCTTTGAGTATGGATTAGGGTTCTCTCACAGCTCACAGTATTCCTAATAAGTTGGCGTCCGTAAAAGACGTAGATGTCTTAAAGCGACTTTTAATACCGCCCCTTCCCCCTCGTAGCATTTCGTCACAAATTCGGATACCACCCTATAAATGACGTATCTTGTTAAACAACCCCCACTGAATTATATTTTCATGTTAGAAAGCAAACAAAAATCGAAACTTAGTTCTGATTTCAATTTTACTTAAACATACAACATACGAATATTATGAAAAAAAAAACAACAACAGCAAGAAAACATTGCCGACTGCCAGAATCAGATTGCCGACATCAAGACCATAGACAAACAGACGTCTCACTCTACTCACTTCCCATCGTTTCCCTTTTAACGGATAATTCAAATATTCTGTAGTTCGCAAATCTCTCGCTCACGACGCTCGCATTGTTTTCGCTCCTACACACTTAAAACTGATTCTCGAGCTCGGCAGAAAAAAGTGCTGATTTCTAACGGCAACTCAAGATTTTGCTGATATCTCAGCAAACAAAACGTTTTTGCCGAGGTTTTCCAAAAGAATTTACCGAAATATCAGCAATTTGTTTAAAAATCTTGGAATTTGACAGCATTTTTTGCTGAGTACATCGGTAAACACAGATTTTGCCGAAATCAGCAAACAAGATTACCGAGATCTCAGTATTCATATGCCATCCTTTGTCGAAATACAAACGTCACTTTTGCAGCCGGCACGTCGCAGCAAAAAACACACAAAATAAATCAGTGCTACATGGCGCTGAAGAAATCCTAAATTACGGATATTACGCTGAGTGCTAAATAAAAGTAGGTATAACAACATAATCCTTCTGTATGCACTCCAATTCAAGTTAATTGCATTAAAATTCATATGATTACAGAATGGCGGCCACACAAACTTGACACAACCGGCACAACCGCGATAGAGGAGCTGTTCAATTTAACCTGACTGGAAGAGAAAACAACGAGAAAAGTGGTCGGCATCACATTTACTAATTTTTCGTTATATTTATTTATATGGATGAATATAAAAAAACATATTCGTAGTAATTCCTATTGTGTTTCCAAGCGGGTGCGAAATTTTTCATTTTATTTTTAACTTTTTTCTCCAAAACAAAAACATAATAAAATGCCGAGATTCAGCAAATGTATTTGCTGAGATTTCGGCAAAAATAATAAATGCTGTCAATTTTGTGATTGCCGAAATCTCGGCAAATCTTATTTTTGCTGAGGTGGTTGCCGAGCACTCGGCGGTGCCAATCTCGGCAATCTGTTTGCCGAGATTCGGCCAAAAAAACTTAGTGTGTATTCGACATTTGTTCACTACCGCCATCTACTCAGTGGGTAGCCACGCACGGGGGGGGTTAAAACTCCCCCAGAGCCAAAATGTGTAGAACAAATTTTCAGTGCGACGATAATTTTTTTTGGCTGCGCCGCTATTTTCAAACTACGAATGCAATTGCTCATTACATTTTACAAAATGTAAGTGTCAAACAAGGAGAACAAACAAATATACTGGAACTAGTTCCAGCTGTCAATATGAGCGTTCTAGAAAACGTGAAATCTAGGTCACGGTGTACATTTCTTATTGTTATTATCGTTGCTATGCATAGTTCCCGTTTGTTCTCGTTTCCGTGATTGGGAGTACACGTATATCGGAACGGATTTTTTTTGCGTGTAGCTTATGACTCAATAAACAACCCATCGTTCTGCTTGATGCCAAAAACAAGAAATTGAATCTCACTATACAGTTAAATACCATATCAGCCTAGGAGTTCTTTCGAAGATATTAGTTTGCTCACTAATAAATCTGTTAAGAATATCAAATTGGTTTCATTTGTATAAAATCCACCATGACATTTGAGGGACCCTGCAGGAGTTTCTACTGAAATTCTTTCAGCAGTTCATTCTGGAATTCCTAAAGAATGTTTTTTTATTTGGGATTCCTATTTTTGAGAATTCCTCCCTTTTTTATTCCTCCAGTACTTCCTTCTGGGATTCTCCAAGAATTTCCTTAGGGATTCCATTTGAGAAGCAATACAAGATGCTTCAGGAGTTCCTTCAGAGATCCCTCCAAGAATTCCTTCTGGAGAAAAATCCCACACGCTTTTCTTCAGAACCTTTTTTAGGGATTGGTTCTGAATGTCTTCTAAGCATTGAATACTCACAATGATTATTTCAGGAACTCCTCCAAGCATATCCTTGGAGGAATTTCGGATGAAATTCTTGGAACAATTTCTCAATAAATTTTTAAAAGAACACCCAGATGAGTGATAAACGCTTGAAGAAATGCGAAGATAAATCCTTGGAGAAATCTCTGAAAGATTTATGCGAGTTTTTTAATTGGGAATTTTTACATATGCTAATTCTTCCCACTATGTATGCATGGGAATAATTGAGAAATCATTGAAGAATTGAGAGTTACTCGACTTCCGTGGAAATATCGTTAAAGGAATATTTGGAACAGATTCTCCTGAAAGAAGCCATGGAGGAAAGTTTGATGAAATTCTAGAAGGACACATTTTCCTCTGGCGGAATTCCAAAGTAATTTCTTGGAAAAATATCTGGTAGATTTTTTTTTGTAGTAATTATTTCTGGATTTTTTTTAAGAATTCTTTTAATGACCTTCAACAATCTAGATGAATCTTCAGAGTTATCATTGATAGCACCAAGCATTCGAATGAAGAAGATCTTCCTGAAAAAATATTTCGAGAAATACTTGATGAAGCCTTTGCCAGAATCTTTTGATATCCTTGCATCAACCACTTAAAAGATTCTTTGCATTAGCATTAGCATTAAAATTAGCATTAAGCAAGTCGCACAAATTTGTAGCTGGTACAGTCCCAGACGCGCTAAGGATACACGAAAGTTCTACGAGAAGCTGAACCGCTCGCGCAGAGGCTGCGTGCCACAAGCCGACATGTGCTGAGATAATTACGGGAATATTCTCACGAGCGAGTGTGAGGTGATCGACAGGTGGCGGCAGCATTACGATGAGCACCTCAATGGCGACGTTGCAAGTACCGAAGGTGGCATGGTAACAGATCTAGGAGTATGTGAACAGGACGAAAGACTTCCAGCCCCTGACCTCCAAGAGATTGGGGAGGAGGTTGGCCGGTTGAAAAACAACAAAGCCGCTGGAACAGATCAACTACCAAGCGAGCTTCTAAAATACGGTGGAGAAGCACTGGTGAGAGCACTACACTGGGTAATTACCAAGATTTGGGAGGAGGAAGTATTACCGGAGGAATGGATGGAAGGTGTCGTGTGTCCCATCTACAAAAAGGGCGACAAGTTGGATTGCGGGATCTACCGCGTGTTCACACTATTGAGCGCTGCCTACAAGGTACTCTCTCAAATTTCATGCCGCCGTCTATACCGGTTGCAAGAGAAATCGTGAGGCATTATCAGGTTGGATTCATGGGTGAACGCGCTACAACGGACCAGATGTTCGCCATCCGCCAGGTGTTGCAGAAATGTCGCGAATACAACGTGTCGACACATCACTTGTTCATCGATTTCGAATCGGCGTATGATGCAATCGATCGAGAACAGCTATGGCAGATTATGCACGAATACGGATTTCCGGATAAACTGATACGATTGATCAAGGCGACGATGGATCGAGTGATGTGCGTAGTTCAAGTATCAGGGACACTCTCGAGTCCCTTTGAATCTCGCAGAGGGTTACGGCAAGGTGATGGTCTTTCGTGCTTGCTGTTCAACATTGCTTTAGAAGGTGTATTTAGGAGAGCGGGAATAAACACGAGTGGAACGATTTTCACGAAGTCCTTTCAGCTGCTTGTCCTTCGCTGATGATATTGATATTATTGCTCGTAAATTTGAGAAGGTGGCGGAAACGTACATCCGACTAAAGAGTGAAGCCAGGCGAATCGGACTAGTCATTAATGTGTTGAAGACAAAGTACATGATGGCAAAGGGCTCCAGGGAGGAATCATCGCGCCCGCAATCCCGAATTTATATCGACGGTGATGAAATCGAGGTGGTTGAAAAATTCGTGTACTTGGGCTCACTGGTGACCGCCGACAACAACACCAGCAGAGAAATTCAGAGGCGCATTGTGGCAGGAAATCGTGCTTACTTTTGACTCCGTAGAACTCTACGATCGAATAAAGTTCGATTAAACACGAAGCTAATGGATAAGATGCTGATTAGACCGGTCGTCCTCTATGGGCACGAAACATGGACCCTACGTGCAGAGGACCAACGCGCCCTTGGAGTTTACGAACGGAAGGTGTTGCGTACCATCTACGGCGGAGTGCAGATGGAAGACGGGACTTGGAGAAGGCGAATGAACCACGAGCTGCATCAGCTGCTGAAAGAACCAACCATCGTCCACGCCGCGAAAATCGGGAGGCTACGGTGGGCGGGTCACGTCTTCAGGATGTCGGATAGCAACCCGACTAAAATGGTTCTCGAGGGTCATCCGACCGGTACAAGAAGACGTGGAGCGCAGCGAGCTAGGTGGGTCGAAGTGGAGGACCCTACGCAGAGTGCGGAACTGGAGACAAACAGCCATGGACCGAGTGGAATGGAGACTATGTACATCAGAGGCCACCCCGGCCTTAGCCTGATCGGTAAGGTAAGTAATAGTCCCAGACCGCTGCCAAGAGAATTGCCTTTTTCCCGTCCGTTACTAAATCACAGAGATTTGGGGCTAATCAATCACTGACTCTAAGACAAGATTGACGCAATCCTCCAACGGCTGAGAGCTGTCCTGGCCACGTCCTTCCGACAGCTGAGGGATAGGAAAGGAAGAGAAGTTGGACACCTATGAAAGGTATGTAGACACCCAAATAAACAATAAGCAGTTAAAATGGCAATAATGCGGCACTATATGCGCCTTTACAGCAGGTCATTAAATGCTAATCTGCCGTATATGCGCCATTAGCGCTAATTAAATGCAGGTTTTGGCCCGAAATACGGCTGATTAAATGCTTATCCCTCCTATCCCCCAGATTGTCAAAAATAAAAACAAAATACTTCCCTGCCCATTTTACGGCTTCCCTTCCTCTTATTTTTCTCACTCTCCTGCTGTTGAACTGCAGCTGCTGTTTTTTTTATGCTGAACCACGCTACAGGGTAAGCTATAGATGATCACATAAAGCGCGTTGGATTTGTGATCTATTTAAGGCATGAGTATTACACCGGCAGTTGCTTCGTTATGCAGCTCAGCAGGTGCTGATAATAAAATGCATCATAGAAAACCAACCATGAAATTAATTTGCCAATGCATGTTTTCACATTGATTTTATTCATTGCTACCCATGATTGACTGGACATGCGGATGATGATGACTTCTACAGCCGTGGCACGTAAATTAGAAAGCGGAAATGTGTTGTGATTTTAGCATTACTAATCTCTCTTAGCAGTTTCATAGCTGGCAGTTATGATGCCTGTTGACCAAAATATACCGTGCATTTGAAATGCTACGAACCTGCTGTCAGATTTTAAGTAGCATTTTAATTGTTAATATAGGGCAGTTTAGCAGTCGAACTGCTATGATACGGCAGTAAGCAGGCCGAATGCAGATATTAAACAGAAATGCGGCTTATTCAAATGCTTATTGGTTACCTGGGATGTATTAATCTGAGGGGTGCGAATAGAATAAAAATGGTTGTCAAGATATTCCATGCACCGCTGTTAAAATATCTCCGTCGAACTGTCACAGCTCCAACAGCTACTGTCTTTATGCGATTCCACCTAACAGAAAAAGTATTGCAATAAGTTTTTTTTTTAGAACTAGTCAAACAAGACATGACAAAGTGCACTGATTCACGTGGAAAACGAGGAAAATTCTAACAAATGTTATGAGTGCATTTTAGTTGATTTTGCAACGACAAAACATTGAATTTTCCACCCCAAATTGAAAATGGATAAACTTTGAACACGAGAACAACATTGGAGTCAAGGGGGATTGATCATGTTCACCTTTTTCGAACAGCGTCGCGACGGCGTGTTTGACAATTGCGCCGAGGATGGTGGTTTTTTTCCTGTTGAGTACCACTGCGACCATTAATTTGATCTATTGTGGTGTCATCCTCTTTACTTTTGCCGTACTGGAAAGACTCATCACTATGGTGAAATGATCATCCTCACAGCTATTGGCGTGTTTCCCATTCAGGTACTGCATTTCGTATGAAATCCAATACCTGTTTGGAATGAGTGGTCCAGATTTCCCAAGGATGGTGGTTGCATGAAAATTAAATGCTCGTGCGTGTTTTCAAACTAAGCGTCAGAAGTGTGTTAGTGTTATTGTCGCGCTTATCTTTTATTAGAGTCCTGCGGCGATCGTACGCTCGCAAGGCATACCGCCGCATGACAGTCGCAAGGCAAAACAAAAGAAAAAGTGTTCCCGCCAAAAACAAAAGCACGTGGGTTTCGCGAAGTGACAGATGTTTTTGAATGTATTTGTGACGAACGGCAAGAGTAGCCCAGTGGAATGAGTGTTCTTGCTGTCAAACCCCATATAGGGGAATTATATACTTCTAAATCTGGTGACGCTGTTATGATTAGAGACTGTCGCGCTAATATCAGAAGCCAGAGGCAGATAATCGCCATATTCTGATTTTTCTTGAGAAGCATAATAGCTAGCTTGAAAAATAAAACCGTTCCTATTCGCAGTACCCAGATTAATACCCCAAATAAATAAAACATTGTGGGCAAAATTTGGTTTCTAAACACTTTATGTATTTGGGCTAAAACTACCAAACTAATATAATTTGGTAATGTTTCAATGAATATGTTTTTATTTTTTTATTTTATTGTTTGATCTTTTATTCTTATCAATAAAATGCATTTGAATGCTTGTTTGAATTATATACGAATCGAACCAATAACGCCAGGACATATTATTCGGATTGCCAAAGGGCTTTGTGATATAGAGAAATAAGCTCCCGAGTTCTTCCAAACATTTTGTAAGTATATTTTCTATAGTTAATTTAGTTACAAATTACAGTACATACATAGTAATATAATTTCAAATATAATATTTGTTTCTGTAAAGTTATGTTGTCTTTATTTTGCCATTTTCAGTGTTTTTTTTTTCAGCATTAGTCGCCTTCATATTGACTTCACGCGTTTGCTTCGTGATGGTTTTTGATAATTTTTGATTGAATCGTGAACTTAAATTTACAATGATTTTGCTACCGGCTTAAATCAAGTGCATTTTTGGAATGTTCAAGTGCTTGGCATTCGCCGGTAATCATATCAAACTTAGGCATTTCTATGCATCGGAAAAGTTGCGTTTTGTAGTTAGCACCGTTGTCTGTCAACTTTCCGATATAGGAATTGATTTTGCTTGCGTCTTTCGAGTTCTATAAAAACTAAACAGTGATCACACAAAGAGATGTAAACGTACGTTTGGTAACTGTTTGCTTATTTATTTTTTTGAGTGACATTTGCAGAGGTAGTTACGTTCGATTTGTGTTTGGATTTATTTGAGGCGATTGTATTCCTTTTATTGACATTCCACCTACAGATAGTCATGTGTCTGTGTGTGTATGTATGTGGTTGTGTACGTGTGAGTCTGACTATGCTATTTATAAAATTTGATAAATTGTGGTTCGCTGCGAGGTTTATTGAAAACATTTCACGTCCGTCGAGGTAGATTGGCAGCAATGTTTCTGTTTTTTTTTCTGTTTTCTATTCCTTATATCCCTGCACGTCGAGTGAGTCTCAGAACATCGGAGGTATTTTGGTTGGATATTTTGATGAATAAATTTTATATTTATTAAACTTCACCTCCTTATTCGGGGGGAGACAAACGCGTCTGCGAGCTCAAAGGACGGTGGGCTTTCCGATTTTTATATGAAAAAATCTCCACTGAGGAATTTAATAAATTTTCCGTTCCGGTTCGGGACTTCACTCTTTCGCCCACCCTCCTTGCGATGGCTTCTCTTCTCGAGACGTCGTTTCCAATTTCCATTCTTCAGGTTTGATCGTTTCCATTTCTAGTTTGCTGTTTGCCCGGTTCAATTGTAGGTATGCTTGCTTGTATCTTTTGCTTCGATTTGCTCTGTTGTTGTAACCACTCAAACCACCTCGTACTTTTTTTTTATCTACAATGTTTAGCTTTTTATTGGCAACCATTTTTATCTGTTTCTGACATTGCACATATTCCTATTACATGCTACGCAACATAAAAAAGTAAAAAAAAATCCTTGTTTTCCTTTCACTTGCCCACAGGTCTAGCGCTGCCGCCGGTAGGAATGCCATTCGGAGTGGCGCGTTTTTCTGATAGATTTAGACTCCGGGCTTGTCGTCATAAACAAAACGCCGAGAAGAAGCAAACGAAAAGTAATAATCATAAAGCAAAATTTGTTGTACCTGCTCGCCTGGGCGCAAAAGCTCTCGTTGGTAAATTTTTTGATAAAGCCACGTGGTAAATCGGTAAACACAGTCAGTGAAGGAACGTTCTCAACTTTCACCCATCATGGCATCGGTTGCGATGTGACCTATCGAGAAAACACACTTCACATTATTGGCAGACCCCACTGAATGATGGCGGTGGCGAGGAGGGTCTAAGGTGGTTGACGTCCCAATTCATAATCGTAATCGCTTGTGTTGTATCAAAAACACCTTTCAAATTGGTCTTATCTTTTGACCTGATCATCACCGTTTCACCGGGTAACCGATTCCCCACCATTTCACATTTGCATCTGCTGTTTATAATCTGGGTACAAATTGAATGTTTAATTATCGCCTTTATGGTGATGAACGTTAAATTTTCTTTTCTTTTGGGAAATTCGGTTAGTATTTGAATTTGTGGCCTGAGCGCTTCTAGTGATTGACCAATTAATGCTAGGTTTATGCCATCATAACAATGAATTCAGTATCAAACGGTTCATTATCAGATAATCCTTGAAATCTTTATCAAGGTATACTTCTATGTTCTCTGAATATTGAGAAATAGAAGATTAAAATTGGTAAGACCTGTCTACATCACCTAGTGGATGAATCCAGAAATAATAGGGTAATTTTCCAATTGTTGCACGGCTAAAAACTCGCCCATTGTTGCACATTCCATGTTATTCTTATGAGGTGTGCAACATTTGGCGAATTTTTAGCCGTGCAACAATTGGAAAATTACCCTAATTGATTTTATGACCTGATTAACTTTGCCGAAGGCGACAGTTTTCTATGAGGTCAGAATACTAAAATTAAGAAGTTTTGATTATCCAGTGATTACTGGTGACACCTAGCGTATAGATGCAGAGTCAATGAGTTTACCAACAAATGTTCCAATCGGCTTGTTTGCAGACGATTTTTTATGAAGTCTGATTCTTAAGATACAGAAAGGTAAAGTTCCTAAAACTCATATAAATCGACTGTTATGTTGTCTGAGTTCACAAGCGATTCTTACTGGATAAATTCCGAGTCAATCAGTTGAACATCGGGCAGCCCTCAGTTTTCTGATCAACTTGGTCGGTAATTTTATATGTAGCGTTAATCTCGAGATACAGAAGTTTTGAATTTTTAAGGTTCACAGGAGACACCTTGCATATAGTTTCAGAATCAATGAGTTCATCATCGAATAGCCCTCATAGGCGCCACCTTGGAGACGGGGGGGGGGGAGTACAAGCATGGTTTTGCCCACCCAATATTTGACAATTTTTATATTTTTACATACAAAAAATCAGAAAAAGCAGGTTTTGCATAAAGAATAAATTTTTGAAACTTATGAGCGGAACCTACCGGATAAATCACAAATCAATCAGTTTCGGGTAGCCCATATGTCACATATATCACCACAACTTTTTATAGGTCAGATCAAATTGAATAAAATTACCTCATAATGTTTCCATTCAGAAAAAAATTGAAATTTTAATGGCATCATCTACATTTAAAAAATCAGCTGTTTGGATGCGTTCAATCAAAAGTTATACACTATTTTTTGTGATGAATTTTTTTTCTCGCGTACAGGACTTATCTTCTTCCATGCCTTCATTAGACTCTAATTGGGCGTCACCCAGAAGGAATGTTTAAAATCACAAAATACGCGAACACGAGACGGAACACAACACTTATAATTATCGTTCTTACTAGTTAAAAGAAACTTAAAAAGTCGGATATCGTCCTGTAGGCGTAGATGGACTAGTTAACTAACTAACGGTGATTAAACCCAACAGATAGATCACAGACAAACAGACGTAACACCTTGAACGATTTTCATGGAAATCCATCGCCCAGTTCACACTACCATCACCTGGTGGAAAAGTTGCACGAATCACTGTGATGTGCAATATCGTCAACAGAAGGCGCTAGTGTGAAACATCAAACGTATAGAAAAACGATGCGCGCGCCACTGGTTGTGAAAGTCACAACTATGAAAATTTAAAATGATCGTTAAAGGCGTGGTCGATGGAAATTTCTCAAGTGTTAAGTCTATTTGGTCGGGGTTCTGCTAAACCGAACCAAAGACCATTTTTTGAAAAATTGAGTTTTCTTAACCATTGGATGAAGAAATTGATGATCCTCCTTCCATGTAAAAATGCAGTAATTCTGACAGCTCTTCGTGGAGTAAATTCAAATTTCTGTTTGGCAGAACATACAAAAAATAAAATTGCATCCAGCCAGAGTGAACTGTAAACCATTCCATAGAATCATCGAAATGTTCCTGTCCAGATGAAGAACATTTCAAGTTATGCTCATCACCGTCAAATTTTTAACTTCCAACCGACTCATAGTAACAATCTGTGGGAGAATTGAACACGTTATTAGAAATACGAATGTTGGAGGATACAATTATGTTTCGATGGTGCTGATCGCCATTTTCCAAATCACATTCAGCCAGACCGAACCAAATTCACCGCATTTTAGAAACTATTTATTCTCAACAAAACAAAAATCAACTGGTTTTAAATACCTGCGATATGTCGACACACCATCAGTATGATAATTTAACACAGAAGCCGTCATTGAACAACAAGGCTAATAAGAATAATAAAGCTTGAAAAAAATCAAACACTTGGTTCGCTTTGGCTGATCGAAAAATGGCGTTTTCACGAAAACCATGCTAGAGAAGAATGTTTAGAACTTGAATCAGACTTAACGACTGACCTTCAGCTAAGTAAAATGACCTAGAGGTAACGTGCCTGGTTTTCACTTTAAGGACCCAAGTTCGAATCTCTTTAATATTTTCAATTTTTTTTTGTCTTGGTTCACTTTGGCAGATCATTTTCATGGTTTTCTTCGACCAGTATAAATTTGAAGTACACAAATTGCTCCATTTTCACATCTCAGGATCTCAGGACATGCAAAGACATCATTTTACATAATCACTTTTGCTCTGTGCCTGCACATGCACCGCCCATAAAAAAAACATAGGTGGGAAGGGCTGAGCTGGGAGGGCTTTCGCCGTTCATATTCCAACCTATTTTGAGATCTCCGTACTACCATACTTTACGCATTGTTTCTGATTGATGTGAAGGATTGTGAGTGATATCGATTCCAACTTCATAGACGATGAAAAATCGAGATTTTTTTTACAATCCGGCTGGTTTCCTCTAAAACAAATAAACACAGTCAGCCACACTGAACTATAAACCATATTCCAATGTTTGTGTTCAGCCAGAGTGAACTGAGTGCAAAGTTCTAAGAAGTTAAATGTAATTATATCAATGATTTCTAATAATTTACATGTATTCTTCGTCTCTGATGATTAATAAAGGCTTGTAAGTTACATGTGTGTGGAAAAGTTTCAAATAATATTAGCTGTTGTTTATTTGTGAGTGGTTGAACTTTAAGCTTAATTATCTCGGAATAAAGTTTTTGGCGCTTAGTTCGGTTTAGCAGAACCCCGGCCATTTGTCTGTGGATAGATGGACATTCGTCACGAAACACAATACTTATCGTCTTCGCGTATTTTGTGATCGTTTTTGTCTTACGTTAGCACAATCGTCAAATAGTTTGTGAAATGTTAAAAAAAAATGAGTAAATATGTGTCATTTACCGCTGCTTGGTCGATTTGTGCAGAAATTGAGATAGGCCTTTAGGAGCCTATTAACAAATTTAAAGGTTGACCCTAGTAGAGTTCAATTTGAATAGGTCAAATAACAACTCATATCGTGTCATATTGTGATACAAAATGATTTGAATAGCTGACAACACTGATAATGGAAAATAAAATTTGACGCCCATATTCGAAGGTATTTGTTTGGTACACTGGCAATTGGTATCGTAAAATCAAATGTAGGTGAATGGCTCACATTCAATATGGTATAAGTGGTTCAAAAGTTTGGTATTTTATAGAAAAAAAAATGTATTTTTGGCAGCACTGACCTCGAAGGTAATTATCTCAAATCCGATATTTTTTCCACTTTTTTACCACTTCCGGTTCTGATTTGCACCCAGATTGGTTATATGCCGCGGTGTCCGGCCATTTGGCCGAACACCATATGGCCGGACACCATTTGGCCAAATGCCACCTGGTCGAATGGATCATTTGGCCGACTGCCGTTTGACCGAATTGAAATAAATAGAATTCAGAAGAACTTTTTGACATGCTAGCTGCCAATATGATCATCAGAAATATTTCTTTTTTTTTAGTCATAGACTATTCTTTCTGATTTAATTATTCAGGAATTAGTTGGTGCTGAAACTGCCAAAATTTTATCAGAGATGTATCCTTCTTTGAAACATAGGCTGCTCTTTCGAGTTACACTGAGCCGGAGCCTATGTCCGTGTGACGCTTGTATACTTATAATCTTTATGGTTTAAGGACAGACTTGTAAGAATCCATAAATGGCCGCCACAATGGCCGAGTTTGGCACCTACTCACGATTTTGAGGGCACAAATCTCTTTGTAAACAAAACCAGTTCACCCGATCTTCTTATTTTAAGCTTATTACAAGTGGGCAAGAGCAGAATAATAAAATGCACTGTTGTGTGAAGCTTGCTCCTTGAAATTAGTGCGTTTGAAGTTCTGATGCACTGTTGAAGCGGGATTTCAAGACGTTTGTCCTTAACATCAGCATATGTA
This sequence comes from Aedes albopictus, assembly GCF_035046485.1. NCBI lineage: Eukaryota > Metazoa > Arthropoda > Insecta > Diptera > Culicidae > Aedes > Aedes albopictus. The sequence continues at coordinate 190,744,456 of NC_085138.1, forward strand.
AATTCCCAAATTTCAGCCAGATTGAAAAGTACAATCTTAGCCATAGCTGTTCAGAAATTTCTCAATCACGTTTAACTAGCGAACACACAAATTCTTTTCAGACCAGAATTCTCCAGAGATTCCGTTCGGAGCTGTATTGGGTACTCCTTCGTGAATTCTTCCAGAGAAACTTTAGAAAACTGATGAAGGGCTTGCTTCGGGAATATCTCAAGGGATTCGTGAATTCCTCCAAAGGTTCACCCCAGAATTCTTCCTCTGATAATTCCCCCTTAGAAGATTTTCATGGAGATTCCTACAGGTACTCCTTCGTGAATTTCTCCAGGGGTTCCTATGTGAACGATTCTCTGTGAATTCCAAGATATTTATTTTTCAGAAACTTCTTCAGGAATCTTTCCAGAGATTTCAAAAGAAATTCAAGAAATTTCTTATCAAAAACCCTTCACTAGTTTCTTAAAGAATTCCTTTTGAAATTTTTCAGTGGTTTTCTACACAGTGGCGTAACCAGACATTAACTCTGGAAGTGGTTTTCAGCGGTCGATGGTACTTTTTTTAAAGCGATGAAGGCAATAAACATGCATTTTAAGTCGTAGGCTCTAAATAGCGACACAACAGATAAAAAAAAATCGTCAGAAAGCGTTTTAAACTGAAAGTTTCTTCCAGAAACTCTTTCTAAAATTGCTCCTAAGGCTCCTTGTTGAATTCCTTCTGGGAGTCCTTCGGAAAACCCTTCAGGGATTTCATTACCATCATCTTCCAAGGATTATCTAGGGATTCCTTCCGCAGTACTTTCGGGATCCTTCGGAGATCAATACTTCTGCGATTCTTTCAGATTCCCTTGGGGATTCCTCCAGATAATTTCGTGAAAGGGGCTAAAGGTTGGCCCAAACATCCTCCCTTTCTTTGCACGGGCACGCTTCCAGATAGTTCGTTATGGATCCCTCCAGGGATGCCTCAAGGTATTCTCCGGGAATTATTCGCTAATTCCTCCAGGGATTTCTTCGATTTTTTTCCCGAGATTCCATAGTGAATTCCTCCAGTGGTTTCGTCAGGAATTCTTTCAGAAATTTTGCCAGAAAATTTTCCAGTGATTCTTTTGGGAACTCTTCCACGGATTCCTTTGGAAATTTTGCTAAGGATCATACAGGGACTTTCTCCAAGTTTTTTTTTTCTTAAATTCCTCTAGCGATTCTTTCAGGAACTCCTCTAGAGGTTTTTCCGAACATCTTTCCAGGGTGTATTTCTTAAATTGATCTAGGAATTCTGTAAAAAAATATTCAACAAGGAATATAAATTCTTCCAGAGATTACTTCACGAATTCAAAGGATGTCTCTAGGTATTCCGTCGGGAATTCCTTGAATCTCCCAGCGATCTCTTTATCTCTCTCTCTCTCTTCTTGGCGTAACGTCCTCATTGGGACAAAGCCTGCTTCTCAGCTTAGTGTTCTATGAGCACTTCCACAGTTATTAACTGAGAGCTTCCTCTGCCAATGACCATTTTGCATGCGTATATCGTGTGGCAGGCACGAAGATACTCTATGCCCAAGGAAGTCAAGGAAATTTCCTTTACGAAAAGATCCTTGACCGACCGGGAATCGAACCCGTCACCCTGATCTCTTTATGAACACCTCCAAGGATTGCTTCGTGAATTCCTCTAGGACCCTAAGGATTCCTTCGGAGTTTCATACTTCAGCGATTTTTTTGCGAATTCCTTCAGGGATTCTTTCTTAGATTACTCCAGAAATTCCTTGAGAAACTCCTTCAGGAATTCCTGAACAAATCTCTCCATTGATTCCGTCAGCAATCTGTGCTGGAATTTTTTCGAAAATTCTCTCAATGATTATTTCGAGATTTCGTCCTGTGACTTTTTTTTTGGAAATTCTTCCGGAGATAATTTCGAAAATTTCTTCAAGATTTTCCTCGGAAATTCTTCCAGGGAATTCTTATCTCGGAATTCCTTGAGGAAACTCTTCATGGATGATTTTGGTTATTCATCCAGGGATTTTTTGTGGAGCACTTCCAGAAATTCTTCCTAGAATTTCTTCATGGATTCCAGCAATAATTTCTTGTTTCGTCCAGTGGTCGCTAAACCAGCCAAATTGGCAATGGATGGATTTTTGATGATTGCGAGACTCATGTTAAACATCGTATTACTGTATTTGAGCAGTGCTGCCAGTATATTAACTATATGCAACACTTTATTATTATTTTAATGAAACTTACCACTCGCTCCAACTACGCTTTGCATTCGAATATGCTTCAATAGCACTACCCGGCAAACAATTTTTGCTGTACAAGAGTGGAATAAACCACTCTTAAGAAAAATTTAGCTAAAGAAACTGCTGTTCAGCTACTTCTGTTTCTTGGGTAATGTCCCATATGATAACGTACCATAGGATAACGTACCTCTGGAGCCGGCCTTCTGATCTAAAACCTATAAGCTCTTCGAGCTAGCCTATTAACTGTGCGATTCGGTTCGCCAGGTTCAGAGTAATATCTGTCGGTTCTATAATTCGAAGAGTGAAACCCCGAAACAGCTAGTATACAGTTGTGGTGCTTTATACAAGCGCAGGCAAAAAAATGTCAATATTGGTTGCTTATCCCAGTGAAAACAGGATCTCTCGACCATGGAATGGTTTTGTGGTTCATAAATTCAGTTGCAATGGCTTAATTCATCCAATTGTAGGGGTAGTTAGCATATTTTAACAGTGTTGCCAGCTACTGAAATATATTATTGCTGCTCTGTATGACTATTGACGTCTTCTTCTACTGTAAAGAACATTGAAAATGGCTCTAACAGTTAATGTGAGATTCTAATCATATTGATTCTCTTTTGGCAGTGTTGCCAAATTTAGAGAGATTTTGAATCACTTCATTGGCTCATATTTCTAATACTTCGTCAGGCATCAAAATGTTCTATTTTAAAACGAATATTAAATGCATCAATCTATAAGTAGACAAGCAAGTGTTATATCTACAAATAAATTTTGATCAATTATTGAAGGTTAAAATGGCTTCATTTTAATCTGTATAGGTTTATAGTAATCGATCAATCATGAGCTTCCAACAAAATTGTTCATGATTTTGCTATGGTTGACTATGTTTAACGTGTCAACATGTTTATATTTTTTATGGAATCGAGATACATCTAAATCCAGAGTAATTGATAGAAATTAGGTAGCTTTTCTAATCCCCCACACATCCATCCAAACAGCACAAGGTAAACAAACAATCTCAGTCAACGATTTGAATAAATATGCTGTAACAAAAGCCAAACAGTCCCAGGAAGAACACCGAACTCATCCATTTACCGCTGACATAAATAATTTCATAAAATCCCATTATAACTATTCAAATGTATGAATTAATTAAACTGGATTCAACTTTGCAGTAAAAATAGGCGCCAACTGCCGAATAAAATTAGGGAAACGATGTCCTGCTTTGCATTCGGGGCCGGCCAGCAACGATTTTCATTCCCACCTTTTTGGTTTTCAAAACGAACGAATGTAAGAAAGACGACGAGAAGTGTGCCCGATGCCCACGTAGATCGATCGCTGCTTTCTCCACAAACCGATGTCTCCCCCTACCTGGGAGAAAGTTGAGAACATTCTTAACCGAGCAAAACTAAGAAATAGGGAACACAAATCTACATACATGTCGATACGGCAATGTCGAGGTGTTGTTCTTCGTTCTGTATGTTTTACAAGTTGTGATTTTTTTTTTCGAGATATCCTTCAGCTACATGTCACTTCCTATCCTCAATGCTCCACATTTGCTCCTTACAAATGTATTTAAAATCCAATACAGCTAATATAGTTTACTTTTATCTTTTGTTTTCGTTCCATCCTTAATTGCTAATTTTGATTTTGTGCCTCCGATATAGTTTTTCATCTTTACCGTTGTTACTTAAAGATTACACAAGAACTAACTAGGACTAGACAAAACATAGTGTGGAAACAATCTCAAACAATCGACCTGTTCTCTGTTGTTTTACATAATTCACAGTTACAACTATCATGACAACACAAATGGGTCTTAAACTAATTTTGATTGAGGGAAATTCTTCGAAAATAGTCTGAGATCAGAAGTACATTTCACTTTGTTTTTTTTTTTTTTTTCATTCAATAATCTATGCAGAAAACAAAAAAAGAGGTAAACAATTATCGAAACTTAAGCCTACACACTTTCGGTAACAAGATGTTTTTGATTTTTCGCTCATTTCTTACAATCTAAAGTTGGGTTTTGTTTAGCTTACTGTTGCCGTCGCAGTCCTGTTTGATAAGTTGATAAGTTGATGTTATTTTTATTTTTTTTAATAATGATACTTTTACTTATCTGGATCTGGGACTGTAGTTTAAAGAAACAGGAGTTCAACATTGAGTTCGTTTAGTTCAGATCAAATATTTTCCGGATTGATAGAATTTACAATGATTTTGGTTTATTTTGTATTTCATTTTTAGGCTCTTAAAAAAATGATGACAGATTATAGAGCTCAGGATGAGTTGTTACTAAAAATAACAGAGTTTGATATAATGAAAACTGTCAAAACGATTCAAAAATTGCGAAAAACAGGAATTGAAACAAACTAGTTAGTGAAAAGATACAGTGCTCCCAATTAATGTTTAAATTAGTATAAGTAACATTCATTAAGACTTATGTCAGATGGAATAATATGTATTTATGTGTAAGGCTAATGATCTAAAATGCTGCTTTCGCCAAAACTTTCTGATTTTCCACCAAAAATACATCTGTTGTGTTTTCAGTTGGAAATGGTGATCTATGTATTACAGCCCCTTTTCAAGTCAATGATACTTTATGGTAATAATTTCTATACTCATTAAATCCTGTATTTCTGGAATATTTGAGGATTCCCAAAATAACAGCAGAGCATGAGTGATATGAATTCATGAATCATTTTCTGGCTGGCCATGACCGAACAAAACTTACTCCGGAACTGAGCACTCGGTTCCATTTGGTGATCATTGCAAATTGAGGCAAATCGGGAGTAAATGTCATTGACACAAAATGAAAAGATGGAATAAATTTTCTTCACATTTCTTTTTTGTAGATTTAATATATTGCTGCACCTAGAAAATCAACAAAAGATTTTAATAACTGTTGCTTGGATATGACTGTTCCTATCAAAATGTTGCTGGAATTTCATATTCATTATTAACGTTACACAGTTACCTTATATAACATAACAGTGAATTAGGAAAGAAAAAAAATGCAACCCAATCGATTCAAAGAAAAAAAAACAACGGCACATGCCAATCATTTCACTTTCCGAAGTGAAAAATACATCACCGAATATGAAGCGGAATATTAGAGGGGTTGGGAGGGTGGAAAAATTCATCAACTTTTGCGCTTACTTGAAAGAAAAAAAAAACAACGAACCTCAAGGATGGAAATTGAGAAAAAAACCGAAACTTATGCAAGCAAGAAACCAACAAAAAAAAAAGCAATGGCAAAAATCTAAAGCGATAAACATCACTCCCTTTTCTCGGGTATTTGGCCACTACTACGGTGCGGTAATGCAAGGGCCTTTCTTGGCTCGGTCGGTATACACACAGCATGTTTGGTACAAGAAAGCACAAGGAAAAAGGAAGATTTTGATGCCTTTTTATTCTAACTGATCCCTGACTATGATAGTAGGGTGAAGTCGAGGAGCATGCATAATCCGAGTTGAGATGTAACGCCTTACGGAACAAGAAGAGTGGGGTGGGAGGTAAAATTGAATGGGGTAGTAGGAGCAGAACGAATGACGACAACCGACAGAAAGAGCAAATGCGTTCGGATGCTGAGAGGTAATATCGGGCCAGCTGAAGGAGAAAACTGAGGAAAAATCATAATCTAAAGAATTTTGCGAAAAGCAAGAAAGAAATATATCACGTTTGGTATGAATCTGTCGTGCACCGGAACGATTGTGCTTTTGCGATAGGACGCAGACCCACCAGGACTTGCTCTCGGAGGAAAAATGAAAAAGTTGCCTCCCCTCCCTTCTCTGTAAGATGGAAAGTGTAAGACGAATACAGGGGGATGGGGGATGGTTTTTGGCAACAGAAGTAGCATGTGAGTCTAGGCTAGACGTGTGCGCCGAAGCAGTTTTCACCGGCGGCGGCGTGTATAGCAATTTGAAGCAGCGGCGGCGGCGACGCCGGCGTCACGCCGTTCGCCCTATTCGGCGGCGGCGGCGGCGGCGTAATCGGCGTGACCTCATTTTTTTGTGAAATGCTAGAAAACGTTAAAAAAAATAATTTGTTTCCTGTATTTGAATACAATTTTCATCTATTTTGTGTGAAAGGTGTAAACGTATGTAAATCAGAGATTTCAATAAAAACTATCCTTGCAAGATTTATGCTATAAATTTAAGATAGAATTCTTGATGACGTTTACCAGGAAATTTATATAGGATTCCTCTCGAGTGAAATTCACTACGTCACACGTCTCTTCTTAGAATATTCTTTTCTAAAACCCATTTTAGACCAGTGCTGTCATGGTAAAATTTAATTTTCTTTGCAGTTCTGTTAGGGTTCTTTTCAGTAATGCTTAGAAGGATTCTAAGAATTCTTTCATGCGTTTTTTCAGAAATTCCTCCAGAAAAATCTCAATAGATTCTTCTGGAAGTTCCTCCAGGGGGCTTCCTGGAAGATCCTCAGATATTCCTCCACGGGTGGGATCGCAAACTTCTCTACAGATTTATAGAAACATTCCTTCATGGATTCTTTTTCTGACAACTCTTAAAAATCCCTCCAAAGATTCTTTCAGGAGTTCCTTTAGAAATCATTTCAGGATTTATTTCTTGATGTTTCTTCACAAATATCTCAAGAATATCTGTTCTTGCAATTACTGCACAGTAATTTCCAGTTTTCCTGGTTATTTCTTTTTGCACGAATTCCCGATGAATTGTTTTCAAAGATTCCTTCAGAAACTTCTTCATGATTTAATTCAGAAATTCCTCAAGGATGTTCTTTAAATATTCCTATCAGAAACTGATCCATTTTTTTCTTAATTTTTTTTCCAAAAATTTCTCATAAAATTCTTCTAGAAATTCCTCCAAAGTTTATTTGTCTTACCCTGTTGGGGAAATTAAACCACTGCGTCAAATTAACTGAACTTTTGTGGTGAATCTCAGGCGCTCTCCCAAAGACTTTTCCAAGAGCTCCTCCAACAATTATTTCTGAAATGGTCTCAATGAAATTAAATCTTTTGAGGAATTATCTATAGAAATTCATTCAGATAACCTTCCAAGAATAACTCCTACATGCAAGGATGGGATCATTCATTTGCAATCATTTACATTCACTTGCTGTTAACTCGCTTCAGAAACATCGCAGCAAAAATCAATGTATGGAACACTTCTTCATTTTTGGTTTACCTGCAACTTTGTAGAAGAATATATTAGCGTAGAATCAATAGTTAAGTCAACAGAAGGCAGCAAAGGCAGCCTATTTAATGCACCCATAGATAACGAAAGTGCACCATAGAAAAACAAAAATGCACCATAAATAATTAAGTAATGTACCGATAAAATGCACAGCATTCTCCATAAATAAATATAAATGTTCCATAATAAATTAAAAATGTAGCGGTAAACCAAAAAAAAATCTAGTTAAAAATGAAACATTGTATCAATAAAAAATTAAATAAAACACCATAAACAAATAAGTTTGCTCCATAAAAAATAATAAAAATATCCATAAATAATGAACATTTGCTCCATAATTATACCATATTTGCTCCATAAAAAATTGAAATTGCACCATAAATATAATCAAATTGCACCATAAACAAATTGTAAATTTCACCACAAAGAATGTAAAAGCTACATAAATTTAATCTTATTGTACCATTGCTGCAGTGTCCAACGACATATAGTTTTAGGATGTGGATGGGATAATGTTAATATGAAAAGTAAGAAGAAAATAAACAGAAACCATGTACCGAAGCACGCATCTATGATAGAACGACTTAAAAGATGGAAACACTATGAATGCAATTTACCGGATAATCGCTTGCTGTTCGAACTCGCTAGCGCTCACGGGATAACATCTCTGTTTGCATTATACCGGGCAAATTCATGGATTTGTGGATTACCTATAACCGAATCGACACAGTTACAACGCATCCACAGGCTACGCCGCATGTATTAAAAGAATCCGTATATATAACGCCTACAATGCAACCAAAGCGTGCTCTGCCGCTTGACCTTATTCACCTTATTCACCACACAATCTATCACGAACACTATAAAAATAACCCCTATTCATAGATCGCATCCGTGCTGGTTGTGGGGATGCAGAGGTGACCCCGGTCTTTAGTAGCAACAACCAGCACACTAGAATGTTAGAACATTCCTTTCCCTTCCTAACTGACTATAAGGACGTGGCCGGCGCCGTTATTGATCAAGAATGTATGAGCTGCTTAAATTGCACTTTTAGAATAAGTGGAGTGTCCCAGCTCTTATTCATTTGGATCCCAGTGCAATTGGTACCAGCTCAGATCAATCACGGAGGAGCAACCATTGACATGTATAGTCAGATTTGATTTTTATTTTAATTTAGGCAGAAGGTGCAGAATATAGCCTTTTAAATTCCACATATTACTATATACTTACATATTTCCAGTGCTACTAGCCATTGAAATACTGCTAATGATGCAGAATTTGATTAATTTTTGTAGATTTTGCATTCTTTGAGGAAAAATTTGTAGTTTGTTAATGATGCAATTTGATGATATTTATGGTGCAATTTTAATTTTTTATGGAGCAAATATGGTATAGTTATGGAGCAAATGTTCATTATTTATGGATATTTTTATTATTTTTTATGGAGCAAACTTATTTGTTTATGGTGTTTTATTTAATTTTTTATTGATACAATGTTTCATTTTTAACTAGAAAATCTTTTGGTTTACCGCTACATTTTTAATTTATTATGGAACATTTCTATTTATTTATGGAGAAAGCTGTGCATTTTGTCGGTACATTGCTTAATTATTTATGGTGCATTTTGATTTTCCTATGGTGCATTTTGTAATTATTATGGCCGCAATAACCTTTTACCGGCAGCAAACGTATCTCTCCACGGCGAGAATGTAATTTACATTCACCGCATGGAGAGTTGCCTTCACAGCTCGCTCACGACTTTGGTATGCGTGTGCGACCCCAACGTTATTCGGCAAACTTTCAGATAAAACTAAAAGGTTAAATTCATCCATACCTTGCTTTTCGATGCATGCTTCTGAACTGAGATAATAGCAAGTGAATGTAACTCTTGGCAAATGAATGGTCCCATCCTTGCCTACATGTTCTATGTAATTTCATAAAATATTTTTATAAATATCTGTGGAGTAATATCTCAAAAAAATCACGGAGGAATCTCAAAAAGAATCCCAGGAAATATATATTTCTGAAAGAACCAAAGGAGGGATTCCAAAGAGAAACCGTCTAGGCATTTCTTTGGTAACCCCAGACGATATTTTCCAATGGATTCCTTGGAAGAAATCATGAAAAAATGTTTGAGGTAATTTCTTACTGACATTCTTCATTACACCAACAAAGACATTTCAGATAGAATTCTTTAGGCTTTAGATGGAATCTGTGGGGGAATTTCTGAAAGAATTTTTGGAGGAATTTTTGAATAAATTTTCTATCTGATTCCTGAACATTATGTGAAAGAATCCCAAGGAATTTTCTGAAATAATTCTAAAAAGAGTTGCTAAAGAAATTTCTGGAAACTCTCTATCAGAATCCCTTGGTGAAATTCCGACAAGGATTTATCAATAAATATTTAGAAAAAGTCCAAGACAAATTCGGAAAGAATTCCCGAAGGAATTTATGAACATAGTTTTAAAAGAATCCCTAAAAAAATGTCTGGAGAAATACTCTTTATAAAATTTCTTAAACATTTCTTATCCTTAGAAGAATTTCAGAAGGAATTACTGGTGAAATACGTGAAGGAGTACCCGGAGGAATTCATGAGCTGTATGATTTTTTTCAGAAATCACTGGAATTACAAAACAAAATCATGGAAGAATTTCTGAATTATGTCCTGGAGACACTGCATTAAGAAATTTATAGAAGAAGCCCTAAAAGAATTTTCGGAGTATCCGATAGGGTTATTCCTGAAAGAACCCTGGGACAGCTGTGTAAATATAACTCCTGGTGTTATTTCTGAAGGACCGTTCATAAGTTACGCCACGCTTTGAGGAGCGAGGGGTTCCGAAGAGTGTGATAATTTCAGAGGAGCCCTATACAAACAGTGTGCCATAGAAGGGACGGGGGTGGAGGGTGGAATTTGAAAATGGACATTTTTGTGTGACCTTATTTATGGAATTTCTAATAAATCAATGGAGTCATTACAGGAATTCCATAGAAATTCTTTGGAAAATTTATGGATTATATCACCTCTAAAAATATTCTGAAGAAACATTTGATTTTTTTAAGAATCCTTGGAGAAATTTCTGAAAGAATTCTGGACTTTTTATTTTTAAGAAAATAAAACGCTGTTAGAAAGTCATGAATCCATGTATGTTTTTCTGAAAAAATACCCGGAGAAATTTTTGAAACAATCAATGGGGGAATTTCTTAAGCATGGAGCATTTTAGAAGAATTCATGGTGAAATTTCTGGAGGGTCCTCTATAGGAATTTCTGAAGATTGCATGGAATATATGCCTTGGGCTGCAAAACGGTGAGTCGATAAGGAGAGCGTCCAATATTGCTCTGGTCCTCACAAGTTCCTACCTCATGCTTCCACGGGTCAAGCGATGACAAAGACCGCCAGCTAAGAGTTGTGTGCTTAGCTGGTAGTGCAGCCTGGGCACTGTTGTCCTTCTGACTTCAGCTAGATTGAGGAGGTACGATCCGAGTGTCTGTTCACCAAGGAGGTGCGGCTCAAACAGCGTCTGTTCTGGCATCCAGCGGCTGAGTAAGAAACGCTGCACCACGCCCAGCTAGATCCAAGGTGGTAGCCCCATCAGCGTGGTCGTCCCAGTGTTGGTTGGGACGTTAAACAGAACTGGCACGATGGCCCTCCGGCGAGACAGGAGTGTTGGCGTAGGCCCAATAAGCCACCCGTAAAAATCCCCATTGCGAATAACATAGGAGAAAATACGACTCGATACAATCGGCAAAGACCCACGCGACGAAATAAGGACTACGATTGGAAACTTGGAACATGGAATTGCAAGTCACTAGGTTTCGCAGGATGTGACAGGATAATCTACGACGAACTACATCCCCGCAACTTCGACATCGTGGCGTTGCAGGAACTTTGTTGGACTGGACAGAAAGTGTGGAAAAGCGGGCATCGAGCGGCTACCTTCTACCAAAGCTGTGGCACCACCAATGAACTGGGAACAGGATTTATAGTGTTGGGCAAGATGCGACAACGTGTGATCGGGTGGCAGCCGATCAACGCAAGGATGTGCATGTTGAGAGTTAAGGGCCGTTTCTTCAACTACAGCATCATCAACGTCCACTGCCCACACGAAGGGAGACCCGATGACGAGAAAGAAGCGTTCTACGCGCAGTTAGAGCAAACATACGATGGTTGCTCGCCGCGTGACGTGAAAATCGTTGTCGGCGACATGAACGCGCAGGTAGGAAGGGAGGAAATGTACAGACCGGTAATCGGGCGAAACAGCCTGCACGCCGTATCGAATGATAACGGCCAGCGATGCGTAAACTTTGCAGCCTCCCGTGGGATGGTAGTCCGAAGCACCTTCTTCCCCCGCAAAGATATCCACAAAGCCACCTGGAGATCACCCGACCATCAAACAGAAAACCAAATCGACCACGTTCTAATCGACGGTAAATTCTTCTCAGATATAACCAACGTCCGCACATACCGCAGTGCGAATATAGATTCGGATCACTACTTAGTCGCTGTATGCATGCGCTCAAAACTTTCGACAGTTATCACCACGCGTCGAAGTCGAACGCCGCGGCTCAACATCGAGCAACTTCGTAACATAGAAGTGGCTCAAGACTACGCGCAGCAGTTAGCAGTGGCCCTACCAACGGAAGAGCAGCTTGGCGCAGCTACACTTGAAGATGGCTGGAGGGACATCCGATCCGCCATAGGTAGTACCTCGGCTACAGCACTAGGTTTCGCGACTCCGAATCACAGAAACGACTGGTACGACGGCGAATGTGAACAGTTGAAAAACGAGAAGAATGCAGCATGGGCGAGAATGCTGCAACACCGTACGAGAGCGAATGAGGCACGTTACAAACAGGCGCGGAACAGGCAGAACTCAGTCTTCTGGATGAAGAAGCGCCAGCAGGAAGAACGAGATCGCGAAGCGATGGAAGAGCTGTACCGCGCTAAGGACACACGAAAGTTCTACGAGAAGCTGAACCGCTCGCGCAGAGGCTTTGTGCCACAAGCCGACATGTGCCGAGATAATCACGGGAATATTCTCACGAGCGAGCGTGAGGTGGTCGAGAGGTGGCGGCAGCATTACGATGAGCACCTCAACGGCGACGTTGCAAGTACCGAAGGTGGCGTGGTAACAGATCTAGGAGTATGTGCACAGGACGAAAGACTTCCGGCCCCTGACCTTCAAGAGATTGAGGAGGAGGTTGGCCGGTTGAAAAACAACAAAGCCGCTGGAGCAGATCAACTACCAAGCGAGCTTCTAAAATACGGTGGAGAAGCACTGGGGAGAGCACTACACTGGGTCATTACCAAGATTTGGGAGGAGGAAGTATTACCGGAGGAATGGATGGAAGGTATCGTGTGTCCCATCTACAAAAAGGGCGACAAGTTGGATTGCGGGAACTACCGCGCGATCACACTACTGAGCGCTGCCTACAAGATACTCTCTCAAATTTTATGCCGCCGTCTATCACCGATTGCAAGAGAGTTCGTGGGGCAATATCAGGCTGGATTCATGGGTGAACGCGCTACAACGGACCAGATGTTCGCCATCCGCCAGGTGTTGCAGAAATGCCGCGAATACAACGTGCCCACACATCACTTGTTCATCGATTTCAAATCGGCGTATGATACAATCGATCGAGAACAGCTATGGCAGATTATGCACGAATACGGATTCCCGGATAAACTGATACGGTTGATCAAGGCGACGATGGATCGAGTGATGTGCGTAGTTCGAGTATCAGGGACACTCTCGAGTCCCTTCGAATCTCGCAGAGGGTTACGGCAAGGTGATGGTCTTTCGTGCTTGCTGTTCAACATTGCTTTGGAGGGTGTAATAAGAAGAGCGGGGATAAACACGAGTGGGACGATTTTCACGAAGTCCGTTCAGCTGCTTGGTTTTGCCGATGATATTGATATTATTGCTCGTAAATTTGAGACGATGGCGGAAACGTACATCCGACTAAAGAGTGAAGCAAGGCGAATCGGATTAGTCATTAATGTGTCGAAGACAAAGTACATGATGGCAAAGGGCTCCAGGGAGGAATCACCGCGCCCGCCACCCCGAATTCATATCGACGGTGATGAAATCGAGGCGGTTGAAGAATTCGTGTACTTGGGCTCACTGGTGACCGACGACAACGACACCAGCAGAGAAATTCAGAGGCGCATTGTGGCAGGAAATCGTGCCTACTTTGGACTCCGCAGAACTCTACGATCGAATAAAGTTCGCCGTAACACGAAGTTAACCATCTACAAAACGTTGATTAGACCGGTCGTCCTCTATGGGCACGAAACATGGACCCTACGTGCAGAGGACCAACGCGCCCTTGGAGTTTTCGAACGGAAGGTGTTGCGTACCATCTACGGCGGAGTGCAGATGGAAGACGGGACTTGGAGAAGGCGAATGAACCACGAGCTGCATCAGCTGCTGGGAGAACCAACCATCGTCCATACCGCGAAAATCGGGAGGCTACGGTGGGCGGGTCACGTCATCAGGATGTCGGATAGCAACCCGACTAAAATGGTTCTCGAGAGTCATCCGACCGGTACAAGAAGACGTGGAGCGCAGCGAGCTAGGTGGGTCGACCAAGTAGAGGATGATCTGCGGACCCTACGCAGAGTGCGGAACTGGAGACAAACAGCCATGGACCGAGTGGAATGGAGGCGGCTACTATGTACAGCAGAGGCCACCCCGGCCTTAGCCTGACCGGTAAGTAAGTATATGCCTTCAAGGATGTAATTCGGTAATTGCCATGAGAATCTTCCAAGAGATAAACAAAGAATATGTAGGAGGATGTACTTGTGAGCCTAATGAGATCACTGCCAAGAATCGCTTTACAAGAGACTCGCTTAGTACTCGAAATAGAATAAGTGAGGATTATCAAAGTATAGTTGTAAGAAATCACTAAAGTAAATCACATTAAAATGTTACAAAAAATATACAAGAAGAACTTCAGAAAAATACACCTATGCAAAACAAAAACAATAGAAACTGTTTGAAAATTGCTATTAGGTGATTCGGGAATGTTGGTGAGAAAAAAACTTCGTTTTCTCATCGGCGTGGGAAATTTTGTTCGGCGGCTTGAAAAAATATGAACAGCGGCGCGCCGGGTCAATTTAACTGGCGGCGGCGGCGTGAAAAAATCGTCGGCGACGGCGGCGCGGCGCGGCGGCGCACACGTCCAGTCTAGGCACGCACATTTTTTTCGGGCTGTTTTCAAAATTGAGGCTTTGCGGTTTGTGGTATGCCGCAAAAGCTGGGCTGACTTGTACTATGTACGATATGGGTGGAGATTACTTTCGGTGCATTTGCTCTGGACTTTTTTTTTTTGCTTTTGCCGTTTGCAACCGATGGGAAAGCCAAGCAATGGATCAAGCTGTATCTACACAGTCGAGATTCCCATTTGACCCAGATCGTTTGTCATCACGGTAGAGAAGTCATTGGTGCACAGGCACAGGAGATTGAATAGCTTCATTCCGTTGAGTCGGGGAAGGTGTACGAAGACGTCGAAATGGGTAGAGAAAGAGGATGAAAAATACTTCATTCGATTTTCTTGAATAACGACAAAAGTTCAAAGGATTCATCAAGTTTGAAATGTTAAATGGTTAAAGTCAAACGCACAATCAGAAATCGTAAATTTCATATGTATGATTTTGTCTTTCTCGTACACAAAAGTGTATTGTTCACTCAAAAAACGAATTTTGCTTACAAGACTCGAAGGGTCAAGTCACATATACCAATCAACTCAGTTCGATGAATTGAGGTGATGTCTGTATGTGTGTATGTATGTATGTATGTATGTGCACACAAATGTCACTCATTGGCACGAATCAAACTGGAATTTTACCGCATTGTTTGCTATTAAAAATGGTCCAGATCGGTCAAAGCGTTCCTGAGTTTTGATCATTTTAGTGATCCGGACCGGCACCGGTTGAGCTGGTCGTAGGGAATCACGCCACTTGGGCGGTGGCTTCTATATTCGTCTGTTTTCCACTATAACTCAGTCAAATTTGAACCAATTAACACAACTTTTTGAATGTGGTGAGATAGGTATAGTATCTACCCGTGTACAACATTTCAAGTCAATTGGTTCAAAATTGACTGGGTTATAGTGGATAACAGACGAATATAGAAGCCACCGCCCAAGTGGCACGATACCCTATATAAAACTGAACCAAGTCCCATCATTCGAAACATCAAACTGCGTCGATTTAGCTTAAGCTGGGTTGATAACTTTTGTGCGAAAACCAACACTGGAAACCATACATTCCACAATTATTTCGGTCCAAAATTTAAAATGGCGGCCTAATATACAAGATGGCGGCTAAAAAATCAAGATGGTTGTTGTTTGATAGTGTTTAAGCTCTAGTAACATGCATTTGGTATGGGGAAGTTGTCTGAAGTTCAAAAATGGCGACCAAAACAGCCAAAATGGCGGCCAAAAATTCAACATGGCGGCTGTTTAATTGGGTTTTAGGCTCTAAAACCATGCAATATGAGTATATTTTGGTGTAAAGAAGATGTCTGGAATCCACAAATGGCAACCAGAATATCCAAAATTGCGGTCGAAATTCCAAGATGGCAGCTGTTTCATGAAGTTTAAGGCTAAACCATCAGTCAATTTGTGTGTATTTGGTATATGGAAGATTTCCGGAGCTCGAAAATGGCGACCAGAATGTCCAAGATGACGATCTAAAATCCAAGATAGCGTCTCAAAATTCGGGTTAGTAGCTGTTTAATGGAATTTCAGGCTCTAAAAATACGCAATATGGGTACATTTGGTATGGCGAAGATGTGTGGAGTCAAAAATGGCGACTATAACATCTAAGACGGCGGTATAAAATCCAAGATGGTGGCTCAAAATTCAAAATGAAGTTTAAGGCTTAAAAATTAAAAGCCAGATAAACGATATGATTTCTGGTGCCATGAAATGGGAACTGGGGTTTTGAAATCTGACGCAAATTGGTGGAGATATATGCCTAAAAAGACATGATTTTAAGGGGTGACTCCAAGCTTTTGATCAGGAGTGTAATCACAATAGGTGCACTCCCTGACACTCCCCTGATACGCTCCCCAATGTCCCATGAAACTTTCTAAAGTTTGTACGAAACTCTGTGAAACCACTGAATTCCTTGTGGAACGCCCTAAAATTCTCTGGGAGGCCCCCAAAACCTCTTTGGAACCCCATGGAAACTCGCTGGAACTCAATTGAGTCCCTCTGAAGCATCATAGTTACCCATGACAATAAAAATACACTAGAACTCCAATGGCGCTGTCGTCACTTTTCCCATTTATTTCTGTTAATAACTTTAATTACAATAATTGACTATTTTTATGTCTCCATCTTGTAGAGGGCATTTTGTTTTGGTAAACAAAATTTATTTGACACTTCTAGTACCGCTACTGACGCTATAAAAGCGTGGCAAACTAGATGATAGTCACACGAACAGTCGCGACATTGGACTTCTGTGGCTAGTTATTCTAATTCCATGACACTTTTGTAAATCCTCCTGAAATGCTTCAGAAACCAACTGAAACATACATAAAACCACCTTAAAACCTCTTGTATCTCCCCGCAGCATCCTGGAACCTGTCCAAAATCTTATAATTTCCTTCGAAACCACCTGCAAGCCCCTAAAACTTGTCTAAAACCCTCGCAAGTCCTCTCAAATTCCACTGGAGCAGGAAACACCCCCGAAAACATACACTACTTACATAACATTAAGAAAGTTACCTTTTTTCGACTCAATATTCTGCCTTTTATCAAAACACAAGTTATCTGAATAAAGGTATTTTTTAAAACTCGATTTGTATAACTATAATTTAAAAATTGTTGTTTTCAATCCAGGAGCACGATTTAAAAAAAAAACAAAAATTAATCTCTTACATGAACAGTTTTGGACACCGGGAAAAGTACATGACTCTCGGTACTTCTGTGCTATACTCAAGAAGATAGAAGTACTGCCAGAAGCTTTACACTTCCCTCAAACGCTGCAGCAAACCGAAAGGTGGAAGCTTTACTTCGAAACACATCCGACGCGGAGCAATTATTAAAGGCAATGGTAGAAATGATAATATTAAGACGATGAATGGTGGGAACGATGTTGCAAAAGAAAGTAGAATATTACATTCAACGACTCAAGAACAATAAGACCTGTGCTCCTCATTTGTAATTTTGTTATAACAAAAAAATCTCAATATTGATATAAAACTGAGTCAACAATTTATTTCCACAATACTTGTTTAATTGCTGCGGGACCGTTATTGTTTTTCTAAAGTCTATTTGGCCCATGGCACATGTTATACATAGTTGAAATAACGGCATATATTATTTTTTTGTACTGTGAATCTCTCAGAACTTTTAAATGTAAAGTTACATTCAGAGGCATTTTTATGCATCGCGCATGTACTTTTGAATTTATGTCTGCAGCATTAAATCCATTAGTTACAAAGGATGCATATTGTTACAATTTAATTCAAACCAGATACATCCAGCAATGACTATCACTACACTAAATACACTAGATGCACCATCAGGTACAATTCACTTCGTATCGTTTCCCGCAGCAGCAGTCGCATCCGAATCAGTGCAATCCAATTTGACCCAAACGACTCACCGTTGCGACGGAGCTGTACTTACAGTTTCCATCTCGTTGCACGCAACTGAGATCCATGCCTATCAGAAATTTCATCATCCGTAACGATGATGAAAAGGCCCCCACAAAATAAAGAAACAAACACTTTTTTTCCTTTCAATGGAAAGCAAGGGGAAACAAACACGCAGTCCTTCCCTCCTCCTCAAAAGCACTCGCCAGCATGGCATGATGAAGTATAGTTCTGCATAATTTATCCATCCTTCAAAAATTGAATAAATTTTCTTTTCTTCAAATTTTATTAAATTATTCATTCCACTCAATTTCTTTTTAAAGCAAAAAAAAATCTTGGCCTCCACAGCCCGAATGCAGATCATTCCGAGTGGAAAAAAATCTCCAGCCTGCGTCTTGTGTCTTGGAAAATTTAATTAAATTTTTATTCAAGCACCACCAACGCGCCAACAACGGTACCGTCGCAATATCCAAATTTCCAACCTCAATAAGTTTGATCCCTTGCTTCAATATTCCGGGCACCATTTTCGAACGGCAAAGATGGAATCCTTGAAAATTGAGATATATATCAAGTTTGGAAGGAAAAACTCCATCACCTGCTCCACGCAGTTTTTTTTCTTTCTTCTGACTATCACTGCTCCAAGATGCGGGTATAAATCATTCTTCATTTATCTTGGTCTTGTTTCTACACCGCTCGTGCTACAAGGACAAGACAACCTGATGACACTGGGAAAAAGACGAAAAAGTTGTCGAGTTGAAATTTCTTCCATCAGCATCTTCACCCTGAGCGGCATATCTCTACATACATCAAAACAAGCTCATATCTTGGGATTTCATTTTTGGTGATTTTGAGTTTTTTTTTTTCGGCTTGTACTCATACCACACAACCCCTCCCCAGTAGGAACCCGGTGTGGAATAGATATTCGATGCAGCGAAAAGGTGTCACATGGTGCACGAGGAATTCGTCAACCCCGTTTGACTCTCCTCGAGCTTAGATCTTCTGCTACCGATGATAGTGTGATGGAATGGAAGGCTGGTTTGGCACATTCCTCGGCACGATTTCAACAAAGATATAAGCAGATTTCACATTGGAAACTGATATCCGAGAGGGGCAATGATTGGAAATTCGTTACTTGGAACGTTGAATATACCCACACGAGTTGGGATCCTGGCTCGTGAACTGCAAAATGACGACGTGAATGTACGAGCTTTCCAGGAAATACGCTGGCCTATGACGGGAGAACGTGAATACCGATCGATGGATCCCATTGCTATCACTTCATTCAAGTACCACATCTACTTTGCAGCAGTGGTGATGGGCAGAACGTGGAGTTCGCTTCATGTAGTGATCAGGAAGCAGAAGAACCGAGTTAATCGGCAGAAGCTGATAACCAAACGAATCTGTGTGTTGATAACACCGTTCAACACTAAATATTGCTATGGGATAAGAAAATAAAAGAACAGAGGTTTGGAACCCTAGAAGTGTCATAGTGAAAGAATTTTTGAAAAATATTGGACCGAGCCTTCACAGTTCATGACCGAAGTTTGTAAGGAGATTTTTTTTCTTTTAGTTTTTATTTATGTGTATTTTAACTTAGAAGCTAATTCTACACTCGTTTGTAAGGAGAACTTGGGGTGTTCAATTGCTGTGTATTAGAATGCGTCATACAATAACGAAACAAAGCTTAATACTGCAGACTACATCCCAAATTGGACTATCACACTTTTACTGGTACGCCTAAAAAGTGTGATAAAAGTGCACATTTGCCTCGGATCGTCTCGACGTCTTCGGAATAAGTGCTCCATTTACAAGGAATAAGTGCACCGAAGACCTCAACTCGATCAGACGTGGCCCTGCGCTGCAAACACACTTTGAAGGTGTGGGCACACTATTGTGCCAGTCCAATTTGGGTGCAGTCAGCAATACTGAAAATGCCTAAATATATGAACGGCTTGTTCTAATGCGCATATCAATTGAGCATCCCAAGTTCTCCTTACAAACTTCGGTCATAAACTGTGAAGGCCCGGTCCAATATTTTTCAACAATTTTTACACTATGATACTTCTAGGGTCTCAAACCCCTGTTTTTTCTCATCCCATAACACCAAATTTTGTACAATTTTGTTGAGCAGTATTATAATTAGTGACCAATTCTTCAACTACAGCTTAATCAGCATCTATGCACCAACGAGCGATAAGCCCGATTACGTCAAGGATGAGTTTTCTGAGATCCTTGATGAAGCCTTACGACAGTGTCAAAATAGTCAACGAAGATGCAAATGCGCAGATTGGCAGAGATAGTGTCTTTTAAGGCCTCCATTCCATTTCCAATAATAATGTTCTGCAGCTTGTGAAATTGGGTGCATCCCCCTGGCAATCAGCAGAACCTACTTCGCACACAAGAATATCAGAAAACAGACGCGGCGACATGCTCCCAGATAGACCACGTGCTGGTTCACGGGTGCCAGTTTTCGGGTGTCATATAAGTGAGGTCCGACCAACGCAAGGGTCGATTCGACGAGGAGTGTCAACGAGAATGCCACCAGAAGTCTACCCAAGTAACACACTTGTCACAGAAATATCACGGCGGCGCAGGTTTTTGTTGTGAACCCGAGCAGAGGAGAATATCAAATTCATAACAACAGAATCACCAGCCTGTTTTTATATCATAATTTGTAATTATTTACTTATCAAAGTATTACGTCTTTAAAACATGTTTTGTTGGGCAATCTTATTTTGTTATGATCAAGTTATTGAGATTTATCCACTAAATAGCATTTCAATAATGTTATTTGTTGTAGACCAAGTTTTGTTATTATTGTACTATTGCAAATGTACAAATATGTGATGAACAATAACACAACAATAACATGTTTTTACATTCACTGAAAAATTCATTGTTATTAAGTTGTTATTGAATCTTGTAAAACATGTTATTAAATTGGTCTTCCAGGAACATTTTTTTTGTTATGATTTTTGTTATTTTGCCGCTTATGACAGATAAGTTTATAACATAATAAGATATGTTAATAACACAAAAAATACTAATTCCATTATACAGTAATTATGGCAAAATAACATATTGAATTATGCTGTTGATATTTTCTTCTGCTCGGGAATAAATTCTAACAAATAAACATTCACTTGCTAGAAGTAACTCACAGTAACTTCTGCGCAATTAACACTTGCAGCACCGTGACATTTCTGTGACAAGTGTGTTACTTGAGGAATGTTAATAGCCGATACCCGGTTTAACGGCGGTACGGATGACAAGAGCAGATGGGAAATGAATCCACAGCAACAAGAAGCGGCAGCACGAAGTGAGTGTGGTTGCTGAAGCGCTGAAAAGCATGGTTAGGAACGATATGCGGAGGTTTTATGCAATTTTTGAGGGTGCGAGGCACAAGAGTGCGCCAGTGCCTGCAAAATGCTACGACCGGAAATTTGCTGACAGACAGAAAAACGGTGGCAGCCAGTTAAAAGCGGCACTTCTAAGATTTGCTGAATAATATGAATGAATGTGCACCTAGGAACATGATAAACACTGGATGAGGTTAAGAAGGTTTTTAAGTAGCTGAAAAACAGTTAGGCTTTTGGGAAGACGAGATTCCAGCTGAACTTCTCGGTTGGGAAGTGAGACATCTAAATATGTTATAATTCACTCTTTAAAATCTATCGATTTGTATCACCCCAGCATCCCCAATGAGACGAACTAATTCGTTCTCTCTCTATATGTATAATGACACGGAAAGGGCTATTTTATCCAGAGTATCACAACTCTCGTCAGTAGGCAAGGTGCCACGACAGAGTGCAGTAGGACAGTTCAATCAATGTTTTACGTGTTAAGCGTTACCTGTATGTAGATAGTATTATGTAATAAAATGTGTAAATAGCTATTTAGTGATTCGTGTAAATAAATGGCCCTTAAATGTTATTTGTATAAGCTGTGAACCAAAAATAAATGAATCATGATGTGAAAGGTATGTAACAGAAGGACAATAGCCGAAGTAACATTCCCCAAGTCCCGATGGAAGGCAGTGAAGGCTGCGATCTACCCAGTCCGTTTGGAAATCCGTAAAATACATGTTGGGCCTTGAACATCGTCCACAACCGAAGGAATCTACAGGCCAAGGCTCCAACATTCTCAATCGTAAAGGGAGCAGTTAATTAATCCACTATTTTCTTATAAAGGTATGAAAGGAGGGTGTATCCCCCATTAGCCGGTTGGGCTGCCCTATATGGCCCAATCTACAAGAAAAGCATAGACAAGAGTGTACTAATCAATTTGGCGTACAAGATACTGTCGCAACTGAGACTTTTTGAGGAGTCCTTCGTTGGCGAACACCAGGTTTTTGCTGGGGCTGATCAACGACGGTCGACGAATCAAATGTTTAATTGTAGAAATATCTTACGATCATACGATAGGCTGATACACGTTACGCTGGGGAGATGTTACATATGATCAGACGACACATCTTCCTCGTTTGTGACCTTGAATGTATTAAATTAGCGGTGATACTCTTTCAAATTTACTGTTAAACATTTCACTCGAAGGAGCAATTTGGAGGTCCTGTATGGCAACGAGACGTGGACATTAAAGGAAGTCGATCAAAAAGCTTTCGGAGTTTTCGAAGTGCTGCGGAAAATTTTCGGTGGGAAATAAAAAAAATGGTGTGTGCGAGGACGCATGAGTCACGAGTTGTGTCAAGTGTACAATATTAATTGTGAAACGATTTAAATAGGGCAGACTTCAGTGGACTGGACTCGTAGTGTAAATATCCAAAGAAAGGATGGTGACCAGAAAGAGGTCAGCGACATCGTTGGCGGTCGGGAACGCGCTGGGTGCACCCGATTAGGAAAGATTTG
This sequence comes from Aedes albopictus, assembly GCF_035046485.1. Taxonomy (NCBI): domain Eukaryota; kingdom Metazoa; phylum Arthropoda; class Insecta; order Diptera; family Culicidae; genus Aedes; species Aedes albopictus. Next base: position 190,767,312 of record NC_085138.1, read on the forward strand.
GTAATCTCACACGTTTTGGGGAAACTGGAGGGACATGGCACAAAGCCGATGGAGATTGTGCTCTACAATACGCTCGGTGCTGGAGTAAAGTTACTTTGTAGCCAACAAAGTATCAAGGTTGGAATAGCTTGTGGAATCCTGACTAACAATACTGCAGTTCGAACAACATACCTAAATTCGCAGTTCGTTCATCTCTTATTCACAAGTAACAGCCAAAATTGCAATCCTTGTATTTTTCAATTACTGATGACAAAATACAATGCGTAATCATCCAACTAAAATCTACAGCTCCAGTCATCAACCCACATACACAAATACACCAACGTCATTACATTCGTTAAAACGGATGAGTTGGCAACCGCTCCCCACCAAAACCAAAACACACCCGAACCACAAAGGAAACACACATATTGAAAAATCATCAAACCCATCGCGCCGGTCCATCGATGAAATCTAATTAATTAAGTAAAAACAAGCTGCCCGGCACGGACATTTCGATGGCTCCACCGTGGTTATGACTGCTGCTTGCTGCTGGCTGCTGAGGCATAAAAATATTTGAGAAACGACATGGCGAAATAAACCGAAACGATCAAGGACCGAGAGGAATCGAAGAAGCAAAAAAAAAAAAAGGGAAAAACCATCGGCAACCGATGAACGGGTCGAACTCGAAACTTTGGATCCAAGGACGGGGGGCAGGCAGCAGGGATGGTCGGTCACCGGGAGGGGGTGGGGACCAGGAGATAACGGGTCGTCCTGTGTGGTGTGAGTCCGGTGGGTGGGTGGAACGGTTGGTGATAATGATAAAAGATGCTGCCCAACTCCAGCCTGAAGTTGGGAAGGAACGGACGAATGGGCAACCAAATGGAACAAGTTGAAAAGTTTTCAGTGTGCGTGTGAGGGTGGTTTTGTGTGAGGCTCTCATCCTTCGTAGCTTGGCACGTTTTACGTTACACACGGGGAAGGTGGATCAAAGCGCAACGTCGGGCGAACGGAATAATATTTCCGAGGATCTTGACAGAAACTCGAGGACGTAAATGGGGATGGGTCGGCCACACACTACGAAAGGGCGGAAACCAAACCTGCCAGCAAACAAGCGCTGGATTGGAATCCGGCAAGACATTGCAGGAGAGGCAGACCCAGGAGCTCATGGTGAACAAGGAAATAAAGGAAATCGATAGGAATCTGACCAGGTGAAGGCTACACAGTTCGAAAATTTAGTGTACATTTACATTATATATCATGCACATAATTGGAGCGTGATATATGTCGTACAATTACATGCCGTTTAATATTTACTCTTGCATTTTTGTCGTCATGTAAACTTAATGGACCTGTAAATCTCATCCCTTCCATTGCTGGCGTCGGTTCAGGTTTGATGGATGTTCTGAATTAAAAAAAAAACAAACAACAACGAATCTGGTTTAATATATTTATTCATTTGCTTACTTGGAGTTGATTACATATACAATGCACGGTAATTAACTCACGCACTTGTTCTCATTTCGGCAATCCATCCTGCAGCAGTGATTTCTTGCCTTCATCAATGCAATCTAAAGCGATGCCACGGATGCCACTTCTGTCCATCATTTTCCGGCTGCTGCGGCTGCTGCGGTGGCGGCGGCGGCGATTCACTTCAGTTGTTTCATCTGCAAAAAATCAATGCGATAGTGAATGTGGAGTTTTTCATTGATAAATTAGAGAAATACTTACGCAGAAAGATTAATTGCAACCGAAAATCATCTTATTCACTCGACGCACGATTTGTTTACATCGCCGCCATGTTTGATTTGAAAATCAGCAAACTTTACATTCCGCGTGTAAAGTTAGTGCGCATCTTATGTGACTATACTACATCAATACAAACTCCCGTGAAATAGAATGCGAACATATCATCAACACATAATATAGTTGTAGAAATAGTTGAACGTTAAGGATGACAACATGATGCAATCAATTCCGTTTAATCACATGGGAAGTTCAGTCGAAAAATTGATTACATGATCTAATATTACAGTTGATTTTGGTTTACGTTAAAGGTAACATTCAGATTTTTTTTGCTGTGTGGGATTTAGAAATCCTTCCGGAATTCATTCTGAAACTACTTCCGGAATTTTTCTGGAGCTCCATCCAGGATTTCTCTAGGAACCCATCTGGATTCCTCCAAGAGTTCTTCTAGAAGTGCTGACTGTAAATAAATTACTAAACTGCACAAAAATTTGTTTTGAAATCAAGTTCTGTTGATTTCGATCCACGACTACAATGCTTCAACACCACTTCATCAGTGATTTCTACTACCAATATATAAAAACAATTGCCGAATTAGTTGACTTTTTTTTTAATTCTTAATCACTTAACCTAATTTACAGCTCTTTTGTCCACTAGAGTACTACGTGAGCGATTCCAATTGGACGCTGCACTTCCACTTTGTACAGCGCCTAAATGTATTCTATTCTATTTTACTTTATTGAACTGGCTTTGTGTTTCTTTCATCCTTCTACTCTGTCCATGGTAGAATGATGAGCACGATGATGCTGATGTGTGGCTGTTGTTCCTTTTCAAGTCCTATTGGGGGTCCATTATGAGTTGCGGTTCGCCGATATCCAAATTCCAAGTCCGTTAGAGCTATATGCTGAAGTGTAGAATTAGCATAAGTTAAAATACACATAAATAAAAAAAAAAAAAAAAGAGCTATATGCTCCGAAGAGGGTCAGGTGCCAGCTTCTCTCGGCGGGAAGAGCAGCTGACGAAAAATTGCAAGTGCCGGGGCTGGGTTTGAACCCATGACCATCCGCTTATGAAGCGAACGTGTGGACCACTGCGCCACGGGCCCCGACAATTAGTTGACTTATATCAAAAACTTTGTGAATTATACCAATGGTTGGGATAGGCAACTTTATTTTTTTCACAAAAAAGTTCAACATGCTGTAACTTTTCATACAGTGCATAAAATCTCACATGTTGACTGTTTGCCAACCAATTATATGTGCATCATGGGTACAAATCTGGGCTCGATTGCAAAACAAACACTATTTTTTTAGACAACTTATTTTTGAACTGTCATGTCTCAGAAACCAATCAACCAAGCTAAATGAAATTTTGAACGTTTATCAACAGATTTGTTTTTAAAATTTTTAGATGCATGCATTCAATGAAAAGTTACAGCTTGTTGAACTTTTTTGCGAGAGAAAAAACAGTTGCCTATCCCAAACATTTTTGCCACCCCTGTGTTCCTGATATTTTTGGTAGATGCCTTAATACTATCTTGGTGGGAACTCAGCTGATTGAATTCCAAAGTTTGTAGCAAATTTCCTTAAAAGGTCATTGTAATGCTTCAGCAGATTACTGACAAGATATGTGATAAATTATTTCCAGTACTGTCTCACTAGTAGCTGTCAGAGCTAGTTAGTTAAGGTTCCCCGATTACAGCACCCTTTCACTGGTACATTTCCTTGGATGAATTCCTGAAGGAATCTCTGAAGGAATCGCTTGAGCAATTCCTAAAGGAACTGCTGGAACAACTTTCGAAGAAATCCCTGCTGAAATGTATGAAGTAATTATAAGAAGTCTCTAAAGATATTTCCGAAAAAATCACTGAAGAAATTTCAGAGGGAATAAAAAACAACCTGAAGAAAGTTCCAAATGAATTCCTGAAAGAATTTCAGAGAAAAAAAAACAAGAATATTTTTAGAATCCATAGATGGATTCTCTGAAGAAAATCCAAAAGAAAACCTGAGGAAACATCTGAAAACCCCTGATGGAATACCTAACAAAACCTCTTGAAATATTAAAAAAAAACCTGAAAAAATCCCCTAATAAAAATCCCAATCATTTTGTTTAATGAATTCCTGGAGGAATCCATAGAGAAATTCCTACAGGTACTTTTGGAGGAAATCCTGGAGGAATTTCTGCGAAAATACATGGAGGAATACCTGGCGGAATTTTCGATGAAATCTCAGTGCACATTTCTGCAGGAATCTCTGTCTTCCAGCCATAAGAATCCTTACAAGAATCTCTGGAAGAATCTGTAGATTTTTTTTAAGAAATCCTTGGAGCAATTTCTGGAAGAGAGAAGAAATGCATTCGAATGTAAGGAAATCTTGGTAATTTCCTTAATAAACTCTTGTAGAATTTCTGATTTGTGAATCATTTTCTGGAAAAAAATCCTTGGAGTAATTTTGAGAAAGTTCATGAAACGGATTCTAGATAAATGCTTTGAAAATTTTCCAGATAAATATCTTTGATAAAAATCTAAAGAAATTTTTGGAACAATTTATGCAAGATTTTTAAAAGAAATTCTTGAAGTATTTTGGAATGAAATCCATTCAACATTTTTGGCTATTTGTGCAAGACTTTCTAAAGGAGTTCTTGGAAAAATTACTGGAGGGCATTATAAAGTCTAAAGGAATCCCTAGAAGATTTTGTGAAAGAATTTCTGACTGAATTTCTTTAGGATTTTTTAACTTGAATCTTCGAGGAGTTTTCAAAGATGTCCCTGAAAGAATATCTTTCAGAATCCCTGGGAAATTTTTTTCAGGAACTCGTGAAAGATTTTTTGAATAAATTCTAGGATGGATTTTAGCACGGTTTCATTGAAAGAATTATCGAAAAAAAATTTTCAAAAAAAATCTTTGGATAAATTTTTAATATATCTGTGGAGGGAAATCTGGAGATATTTCTGAAGAAATTATTGGTCAAATGTTTAATAATGCCATGGTAGAATTGCTAAAAGAATCCCTCGAGTGAAGCAACCCCAGGCCCTACCAGAAACCTTGCAAAAAAAACCCGAAAGGATTTCACAATATTTTTTTAAGAAAAAAAAATCCAAGGAAGATTTTCTGATTGAAATTAAGATTTTCAAAAAAGAATCCTTGGAGCAATTTCTAAAGCAAACTCCGGAGAAAATTTTGGAATAAATCCTTGGGGATTCGTTTGAGAGTACCGTAATCCGGGGTAACATTGATCGGCTTGATCCACCTCATGAAACGTTCAAACAAGCATTTTACATTGAATCAGTTTCTACTATGAAATGGTTTATCGTAATCTGCTATCTTTTAGCTTTTAAATGACATGCAATTTATGAAAATTGAATTTCATACACATTGAATTAAATCGATTTTTCCATAACTTTGTTTCGTAATGCAATGAGATACATTGTCAAACATTCATGCTTGGCGAGAATACTAGAAACAATATGAGGTTCGAAAACACTGTATTACTTCAATATGATGATGTATGATATCCTATATTTGGATTTAATAAACGAAACTTTTATGAAAATGCTATTTTTCAGTAAAATATACGATTTATTAAAAGTCGCCTATATATTCCTTAAGCCATTGCCTACCTTTAGGCGTTATTCGTGGTTTAGAGAATTTTAATCCTTAAATAACTTAAAAAGTACATAATTTGTGAGAATTTGGACAACATATTCCAAATCAGCGACCCCGAATTTAGTAAGTAAGGGTATTTTCAACACAAATGAACATTGATCACTGACCTGATCAATGTTACCCCAAATCAACAAAATAAAAAATTAGATTAAAAAACCTATTTAAACATGTTTTAAAGTTTTACAATACTTTTTAGAGTAGCTTAACACATACTCAGAGGGCCAGCACTTCTTTTAAAAATATAAAACATGTGATGTTTGCTTTAACAAGAGAATTATTCAAGAAGGACAGATAATTCTGATCAATGTTACCCCGGATTACGGTATGTTTAAGGGAATTACTGAAGGATTTTTCGGAAAAAAAATCTAGAAAAATTAAAAAAAAATGGGGAATCTCTAAAGGATTTTCTAAAGAAATCCCTGAAGGAATTTCTGCAGAAACTCATACACAAGCTTCTCATACAACTATTTATGAGAAGGTGATTTTATCGGCCGTATCAGTCTAAGTAGCAGCAAAAACGGTTTTGCATCTACATCCGACGGTTTCGGTAATTTATTTTACCTTTTTCAAGAGCTCAATCGGGTCTTCACAAGAAAACGAGCTTCTGTAAGTTATAGGGATGCACAAAACAGGAACAATTATGTAAAACTAAAATTATTTGTAAAAGTCCTTGAAAAAGGTAAAATAAATTACCGAAACCGTCGGATGTAGATGCAAAACCGTTTTTGCTGCTACCTAGACTGATACGGCCGATAAAATCACCTTCTTGTATGGTATACAGTCGTCAAGCTTCCTTCAGATCAACTTTTTATGAAAATTCAGGATTTCTGGACAAATTGGAAGTTGCTGTGAGAATTTCTGGATAAATCCTTGGAAGTATTTCCAAAGTAACCCCAGCACAAATGTTTGAACTTTTGAAACATTTTCTGAAAAAAACTCTGGAACATCTTCTGAAGGCATCGCTGAAAGTTTTTTTAAAGGATTCTCTGGAGAAAGTTCTGAATAAATGGCTATAGAAACTTCTTAAAGAAACTCTGAACGATTTTTTTAAAGGAATCCCTGGAGGAATTTCTGTTCAAATTTATGGATATAGGTTCTCCAGCAAATGCCTAGAGAAATTTCTGGATAAATATCTAGAAGATTTTTTGAAGAATCCCTGGGCGAATTTCTCAAACAATCTTTGGAATCATTTGTGGAAAACCTTGGAGGAATTGGTACAACAATTCATGCCAAATTTCGAAAAAGAATTCTTTGTGACACTTCTGGAGGAACACATGGAAGAATAATCTGATATAATCTGTAACTTGATGATTTGATTTGGGAAGTTTTCTTCGAAGACCCGCGTGATAAAATTGAAAATTCTAGGTTCACTTACTCTTATTTAGCACTGCATAATTGTAACAAAAGGTGACCGGGCAGATAGCGGTAAAACCAGCACTACTCGTTCAAAAAGAATGTTTGGCGAATAAAGCAGAAACAGTAACCACGTTCTATCAAGTGCTTGTCACGAATCTCAAAATTTTCGAAGGATCCCATGGAAAAATTTCTAAAGTAATTCGTAAAGTATTTTTTTGAAGCAAATCGTAAAGGAATTCCAGAGTAAATAAAAGACATTTTAAAAAGAATCCCTGAATAAATTTCTAAACTTTTTGAATTTTAGGGACATTTACAAATAGCGTTGTCCATTGCTCAACATATTGTTGTTTGAAACAACCATATAAATATTTTTGGAGACAAAAGATTGCGATCGTAACAAGCTAGAGAGAATTACTAATATATGCCAAAAACTCCGAGCCTTTTATCGAAAGCTCAGTTTTTATGCCATTTTAATATGTTTTGGCACATTTTGGTAAATAAAATATAAGAAAATTTGCTTCAATTTTATGTCATCTTCGATTTTATAGTAGTATCCCAACTTGATCTTTTGTAATAGTATTAATGAAGGTGATGCCAGCGTCTAACTTTTTTCCGTGACACTGGTTTCTTCGAGAAAATTGATTGTTTTGACAAAACATACACTTCTTTCATTGACTTCGAAATTCCATGGTTTACTGTTTTCAGGTTGTTATAAGAAAAGTATTAATGATGTTTTTTGTTCAGTATATGTACAGAATTAACTACATCTGTCAATAACTCTAAAATAGTAGGTCGTGGAATTCTGAAGTACACTGGAACCTCTTTTTATGCACATGGCTGGGACTGCAAAAATTAAAAATGTGCATAAATTAAAAAATGCGTAAAAAGAGGTAAATTTATGCATAAATTAAGTTTGGGCTTTAATTAGAGAATCTAGATCGCGAGAACAGGTCTTGCTCCTGGGCAGTTGAGGTGGGGCTAAGGGGGTTTCCAGAAAGTTCCCAGAGAGCCCAAAAACGGAGTTCCAAGGGGCTTCAGGGGCGTTTTAAGGGATTGTTTCGGGGGATTTGGGGCCCCCGATTATTTGTCTTCAGCCGAAATAATCTACACAAAATTTGCTATAAAATAAGGGAATTGTGAATCGCAGGAAAAATTTCAAAATTGAGCGTTTTTGAAAAAGTTGGTGAAAAAAACACGATTTTTTGATATTTTAACCTTTGTCAAATATACAAAATCAGCTTTGATGACCTAAACTCCCTCCAAACTTTGTTTGCGGGACCCAGAGCTATGATTTACTGAGATTGATGATTTTTATTTCTTTTATTTTTCAACTCATATTAGCATTTTTTTGGTAAAAATGCCAAAAATCGTCCATTTTTCATAAAATCGATGCGTGCAACCACTAAATATTTTTTGATTGAGTTTTCATGTATGGAACTATTGTTGCTTGGACCATAACACAAGTTTACAAAATAAAACGAAAGTCGTGAACTTCTGTCAACGACCAAAATTTTTGAAGCACAATTTAGTGCTGATTTCGGAACCGACCTTCAAAATTTTTTAAGTAGAACAGTTTTTGAGTTTTAGCTCAATATCGAGTTTTGCAGCTTTTCAAAATATGTAATTTACTAAAATTCAAATATATTGCGTTTTGTTCAACCAATTTTGAATCTTTTTCCATAAATTAAAAGCTGAATACAATACCATTCGATCATCTGAAAACAGGTTTTGCGTCAGATTGATAAAATTCAAGATATTGGCGAGTTTTAGGGACGATCTTCTTAAATTTTAGCAAAATTCCCAAAATTTTTTGAAGAAATTTATTTTTTCAATGAGAAAAAAAACTAATTAAAAATTCGTTCTCGACGTTTATTTGACATATCATATGTAGGCGAGTTACAGTAAAAAGTTCAGCTCAATCGGAGCATTCATTACGGAGAATGAGATGTTTGAAGTGAGCGACTTTGCTTAAAAATAGAACAAAAATCGATTTCAAATCATCAACCTTGTATGGAAAGTCGAAAAAATTCCGCTCTACTGTAATTTTTTTACTTTGCGTTTTCGAATTCAGGGCATGATTCCACACCAAAAATGATCATCAGCTTACCGAGTTCAAAAATGCTGTAAACTAGTGTAATCTATCATTCTAAGGGTGAGCAAGTTAATTTTTGGACACTTTTTCTATTTTGGGACACCCTATTAAACACCCATTTGGCTTGATGATTTTGTGGCTATATCGGTCTCTTTCTACTCATAAGTATAAGGGAGTAGAGATCAAGTTATCCACTTTGATCTCTACTCCCTTATACTTATGAGTAGAAAGAGACCGATATAGCCACAAAATCATCAAGTTAATTATAGAATACGGTCGATAAATCAGTACATGACCACCCATTTGGGATACAATTCGAACAGTATGCGGTATTGTTGAACCGTCTACTTTACGGTCCATGTATGGTGTTGGTTTATTAGGGTGGCGCCTCGAATCGAGTGTTGAGGCGAAGAATAATGGTTTATTCCGTTTTTTTTTATGATTGTAATGTTAAATGAAATGAATGAATGAATGTTACATTAGGGTGTCCCAAAATTTCACAATGCCCTGAAATTATAGCTAAGGGTGTTATAAACAAATTTTTGTATGACGGCTACTTTCAAAATGAAGTTTTGAGGTCGCCCCGGCGAGATTTTTTAAAAATGGCCATTTTTCGTAATCAATATCACACAAATATTTTTTAAGTAGTTTGGATCTATATCAAGCTGTAAAATATAAAAATATTTGTTTGATATTTATTACGGAAAATGGCCATTTTTCGAAAATCTCGCCGGGCGACCTCAAAACGTCATTTCTGAAAATAGCCGTCATACAAAAGTTTGTTTCTAAATCCCTTAGATATCATTTGCAGGGTGAGCCCCTAAGATTTTTGACCATGTGAAATTTTAGGACACCCTAATGATACATCACACCGTTTCACGTCCAGAAACTTTTTCTCTAAAAAAATATAAGGTGTATTTACTTTTGGCCAAATTTGGGTTCAAATCCGTTGGATGCATTTTGAACCACTCTCTCTGCTCCAGCTGCCCCTTTGCACCTTGCACGAACGGACTTCGCCGATTTCTACATTCCCCGGCTTCTGGTTGTTTGATTTTTAATGTTTCTGCCAGCAAGTGTGAATGTTTGTGTATGGTGGACCAGGACTTCTAAGCTACTTTGTTGTAGGATATGTGGGAGACTGTGGACAAGGATACTGAGGTGCATGAGGTTACGTTTGAGTATCGGTTTAAAGTAAGTTCCATAGCTTTTCATATACTCTAGGTCAAGGTAATGGACCAATAATGTCTTTGACTTTAATATATCGAGCCTTATATTTAAATTAAAAAAAAAACATGCACGTAAATATGCACATGGGGAGATTTAATAGTAATGCATTTAAAGAAAATAGTGGCAGAGGACACTTTTTCAAAAGGTGTTATAAAAAATCTTGTTGAAATATGTTTTGGGTGAATACTTTGAAGCTAAATGTTGTATTGCTTTTGATCACTTTCAGTACAACAGAATCATCACTTTTTAGCATTTTCACAAGTATCTCCTGCATCATAAGTCCCAAACACAAAAAGAACGGTAAAGGAAACCATCTCATTTTATTTTATTATTTCTACTTTCTTCCTTCTTTTTTTGCAAAAAGTGGGAAGCACACTTTTTTGGCTGCTCTAATTTGGCTCAGACACTTCTCGTGTTCGTTGTTCGTGTATGTCCAGCGGGCCCCTTCTCGGACATTTTCACGGCGGCGATGGATGAGGCAGATAGATGGATAGATGGATGGATGGACAAGAAGCGGACGAACGGATGGACGGACCCAGGAGCCAGGACGACAAACGGAAGACGCCCGACCAACATTCGAAAGTCGGAGAGTGGGATGATGTGCGTACGGAAGAAATTTACGAACAAAAAGAAAAAAAAAATACCGAACCGAAAAGTTTGTCTTCTCTTATCGCTCCCGTATGACCGCTTTTCACCACTTTCACTCGCCCGCCACCGAGGCGAGGAGGAGGCTGTATGGTGTGTCCAGTCCGGTTTCTTTATGCCCTCGTTCTGACGTCGTCGTCGTCATCGTCTTCGTCGGCGTCGGTGGTTCATGGTGTGGTGGCTCGTCCTTAGCCTTTGAATTTAAGGAAGCCGTTGTCGGCCGACCACCCCACGGAAATTAAGAAGGCTGAAGAAATATTTAATTTTATACACCAATACATTAAATGAGCCGCACAAGTAGTTTCGCAGAATGTGCTCGCCCCGGCTGCTGTATGTACGGTCGGTTACATATATGGATGGCGGGATGGCGGAGCCCAATGGAAGCGGAATTACGCTTATGGAAGTTTCACTAACTTTCGAAGCAAATACGAACATACATATGGGTGTGGAATGGGCGAAAGTTTCGTCTAATTAGAAATTGTGATCTGGAAAAAAATGCGAGACTTGCTGATCCGATCGGAGTGAATTGCTTCGGCGAAAGAATTGCAAATCCTTATTTACGCAGGAAATGGTTGGGTGAAGTTTTTGGCTGTGAAAGAATGGCGGAATTAAGCTTAATATTGTAATTCCAACAAATTCATTCACTTTCAAACTAAAAGTGGTCAGATTTCTGAAAAAGACGCGGATCCTGGAGATATTTCTTATGTCTTTCCTTAAGAATGCTCTAACGGAAATCCCGGAAATACATAGAAGAGCTTTTCGAGAAACTTGTGAATGAGTTTCGAGATAATCATTTCTGACAAGTTTGTGGAGTTGCTCTTTCAATTTTTGAAAAGTTAATGGAAATCTGCCGAAGAATTATTAAACAAATTTCATGTGATTTTTTTTTAGAAAAATGCTGCCAAGTTTCTTGATATATTTTCGGCATGGTAAAGGTTGGGTACCACGTAATACAGATCTCATTGAGGTCATTAGCCGCTTTCCAGCAACTACTATCACTACCTCCTCATGACAACGGTCACGCTGCAAGCAATCTCATAGATGATCAGGTAACCAACCGCGAGGAGAACTTTGACCGTAGGCTGACAGGGAAGGACAGGTTTGCTTTTGCAAGCCTTAGCGTCTGTTCTCAAGGAGAAGCGGTTCATAATAGCCTTGAATGGAAAACCAGCAACAAAGTAATGTAAATCGTGATCAATCGCAACGACTCACACGAACAAAAAGGACTTGCTCCTGGAAGCTTGGTACGTGGAACTACTGATCTCTCAATTTCATCGGGAGCACCCGCATACACGCCAATCTACTGAAGGACTGCTGCAGGAGGTGTTTTGGGCAGGATCCATGGTGCGAACGTTTAGAAGTAATCATATCGGTTGGTAGTAGAACGGCTTTAAAGGCAGTTTTCCTTCATTTGGGAAATTGGTTACAGCAATCAGTTGGTAGCCGATAGACGAAGAATGTGCAGATTGGGGCTCAAGAGCCGAATCATCAACTTCAGCATAATCAATGTGCACAGTTACAGATGACAATGACGCATTGTACGCGCAGCAAGAACGCGAGTAGGTATGTCCGCTACCCAAGCCGAAACGTCAAGATCGTCATAGGAGACCTAAACGCTCAAGAAGACTGATGGTGGTATCTTTGTTCATTCTGAGCACTACTGCCACGGTACAACCTAAAGCGACTGAGGTATCATGATGCCACCTCAGTGTATGAGCAGAATCTCGAGGCAGCGTTGCCAAACAAGGGCGAGCTCGATGTGACTCAGTAGAGGACTACTAGAGTACAGTAAAAGCAGCCATGAGAGACGCAGTCGACAGCACCATCGGGTACGTGCAACAGAGTCGCAGAATCTCGAGGCGGCGGTACCAGACGAGGGCGAGCTCGATGTGACTCCTCTAGAGGACTGCTGGAGAACAGTAATAGCAGCCATGAACAACACAGCCGAGAGCACCATCGGGTACGTGAAAAGGAGACGACGAAACGAATGGTTCGACGAGAAGTGTAGAGCGATTTTGGTGGACAAGAACACAGCACGGGCGGTAATGCTGCAGCAAGTAACCCGGCAGAACGTGGATCGTTACAAACAGAAGCGTAAGCAGCAGACCCGCCTCTTCGGGGGAAAAAGCGCCGCCTGGAAGAAGCGGAGTGCGAGGAAATAGAGCTGCTATGCCGTTTCCATGAAACACGGAAGTTCTACAAGAAGCTCAACGCATCCCGCAACGGCTTCGTGCCACGAACCGAAATACGCAGGGACGGACGTGAGGTGATCGAAAGGTGGAAGCAGCACTTCGACGAGCACCTGAATGGCGAAGACCACGACAACGGAGGGAACGATAATGTCAATGCAGCAGAGAACGGAAATGAGCCAACTCCCACGTTGAGGGAAGTTAAGGATGTCAACAAAGCAGCTGATGAGAATGGTGTCGCAGCTGAACTCATCAGGATGGGCCCAGAAAATTTGAAAACCTGTCGACACCGGTAGATAGTCTGTATCTAGGAAACCAAACATCTACCGGAGGTGTGGAAAGAAGATAATCTACCCCATTCTCAAGAAAGGCGACCATTTGGAATGTGAGAACTTCAGAGCGATCACTATTTTAAATGCTGCCGGCAAAGTGCTATCCCAGATCATCCTCCGTCCTCTGTCCCCTAAAACGAATAAGTTCGTGGGAAGTTATCAAGCCGGCTTCATCACCGGCCGGTCGACATCGGGCCAGATCTTTACCGTACGTCAAATCCTCCAGGAATTCCGTGAATACCAGGTCCCAACTGACGACTAACAACAATGCTAGCCGTGAAATACGAAGGCGCATCATCGGTGGAAGTTGTGCCTACTATGGGCTCCAGAAGAAGTTGCAGTCTAAAAAGATTCACCCACGCACCAAGTGCACCATGTACAATACGCTGATAAGACCGATAGTTCTCTACGGACACGAAACATGGACCATGCTCGAGAAGGACCTGCAAGCACTCGGACGCGGGTTAAGGACGATCTTCGACGGTGTGCAGGAGAATGGCGTGCGGCGGAGAAGGATGAACCACGAGCCCGCTGCATTTTACGGCGAACCCAGCATCCAGAAGGTGGCCAAAGCCGGAAGGATACAGTGGGCAGGGCATATTGCAAGAATGCCTGACAACAACCCTGCAAAGTTGGTGTTCATGATTGATTCGGTTGGTACAAGAAGGCGTTGAGCGCAGAGAGCACGACGGGCGGACCAGGTGGAGCGTGACTTGGCGAGCATTGGGCGTAACCGAGGATGGAGAGCGGTAGCCACAAACCGTGTATTATGGAGAAATATTGTTTATTCCGTTTAGTCTTGAATTGAATAATATAAAATAAATTAAATGAATGGAACAGAGTTGACGGAACGTATGGTTCAACGAGGAGTTCTGAACAATTTTGGAGGAGAAGAACGCATCGCCAAAGGGTTAACTGATGCTTGAAATTGTGTGTACTAATTAGTAAAACATAATAAAGTAATACCACAAACTCATTTGATGACAAATGAGTTTGTGATAATGTGTAATAAGCTAAGCCGAAATTCTCGAAAATACACATTCATCAAATCGATTGAACCGGGTGTCATAATTCTTCGAAGAAACCATTCAAATTTCAACGACCAAGTGCCCGTTAATCCTAACGCTATCCCTGAGAATTACCTATGAATTGGCAACAGCCAAAAATATCAATGGTACGTAAGCCGAGAAGCGAGGAGCGAGCAAACGACCACGGAGAGCGAAACGACCAAACGCAAGTACCAACACTGCTTGCTGCTGACGGTGAGCGAGTGCAAAAAGAAAAATTCGAGCACATAAATAAAAATGAAAATATAAAGTGGTGTGGCTGTTGTTGGCTGCACGTTATTGAAAATCAATATTCCTTCATTCCTCGCGGGGTTCGGGGCTTGTTCAGTAATTTTCCCGCTTTCTGGTCTGACGAATTTTCACAAGCCCTCCCCATACTGAGAGGCAGTTCTTTGGCTGCCGCCGGCGGCCTTCTCGCTCCTTGTCATGGTTTGCCTTTATTTTTTTTTGCTCCTCTGGTCTGTTTCCTAGTTGCCCGCCGACGTCATCGTCGCCGTCGTCGTGTTGAACTCGGTCCACCCCCCAGTCTACCATTCCATCAATTGCTGCTGCCGGCTGGCAGGTTGCTTCTCTTCTCCCGGTGGAACATCTCGAAATCGCACCAAAACCGAACCGATCACATTATGCGAACGTAGCAGGGTCGGCTCTAGCGGGTTGAGGACTTGGATTTTGTAAACTACATAAATGTTTACAAGAATCATTAACGGAAATAAGATACTTTTCGTAATTAACGGCAGCGCGTGAGCTGTAAAATGGCGAGTCTACAAATTGGAAGGAGCGTATAATTCTTGGCATCAGAAGTTGCTAGAAGTTGCTGTTGTTAGAACAGACCACGAGCTATAACTTATAGCCTATAAGTAGTGTCCTAGTGGTGCAGGCTGTCCTTCTGACTTCAGCCAGAATAAAAAGGCGTGTACAGAGGTGCGTTTCAAACGTCTGCCTTACCAAGGTGATAAGACTTAATCAGCGCCTCTTCTGCGGGGGATTTGAGTCCCATGCTCATTTGTGAAGATTTTAATATCTTGGCTGTCGAATAGAGTAGTTGCTTGGCTAGCCCAAGAGTTTGGGCTCTGCTCGAATCTATGGTCAGACTGAACGTAGGCGGCAAAGGTACCTACAGTAGATCATTTAGCGTCTCGATACAGTGTTGAGCGCGTATTTACAGATAAAGGCGAACACAATCGAGGGTTATAGAATATAAGGTCCGGGCTTCCATAAGGCGCTGTTCACAAATTACGTAACGCTCTAGGGTGAGGGGCAGTATGGCCGAGCGTTACTGACCCATACAAAAATTTTCGAGTTTGCACACAAAAAAGCGTTACGCAGGGGGAAGACTAGTGAAAAAAATTGAATAGAGTGATGTTCTTTATTTTTGCTTCGTCGGAAAGAAATTGGTTTTTGTATTGAAGACTTCCGCTGCCGGGAAAAATATACTTCGCGGGTGACTGTGTGATTGTGCCGGTTGTGCTTTAGTGTCCATCGGGTTTTTTTAACTCTGATAAATTTAATGATGTGTGGCACGAATGTGTTGAGTGGTTTTTGGCAACGCTGCTGGATGACCGGGAGATCTGAATCTCGTCGCATCACTCGCTTATAGTGATTCCCAAATCAACCCTTTCCAAATATCCAACTCCCTGACATCTATGGGAGTGTCGGTGAGTCGCTGACCTCTTGTAAAGTAGGTGTCATATCATCACATCCTTTCCTATCCTCGTAACGGAGAAGATGGGCGTGGCCGGCAATTCACCGTGAATATCATTTGGCATTTTTCGAAGGAAGTCCGTGACATTTACCTTAAATATTTGAAAAATAGCGGTTTTTCCGTGACTTTCTTGCAGAACTAGTCTAGCCGCACAAGTTTTTCATATACCATATTCTCAGGTTCAGCTTCCAAAATTAGCTGTAGGTGATGGAATTTAGATATGACGAAATGAATTTTTCAGCACTGGTTGACGGTATTTACCGAGAGGACAGATGACTCCGGACAACCAGTTTGATTTCAAAAAGTGACGGTCGACAGTTGACGCCATCAGGTCAGTGATCAAAATGGCCAATGTGACGATCCAGACGAAACTATGGGAAATCCACTATTGCTGCGGTTTCGTCACTTGCTGGGATTTTATTGCGAGCACCATACGCCATACGAAAGTCCCGGAAAAGCTTTGCCGAATCATAGAGTGGTATTTCTGACATTGATGAAGGAAAGAAGTTGCTACAAGCCCGTGCAAAGGTGGGGGGGGTGTTTTGGTGGTTAAGTCCATCCCCCCTTATCGACGCTTAGCTTAATACATTAGGCGCCTCCCCGCCTTTTGCCGAAATTGGGAAAATCCCTATTTTATCTTCTCAGCCGAGTCCTATGCATTGCTTCAAGCATGTGGGCACTGGACATGCAAACGGGTCTGAGACCGTGGTATGCTCGGATTCCGCAAGTTATCTGTCCATCCTGAAGCATGGAAAGGTTGGTCACCCGTGGTTGATCGAGCCGCAAGGGTACCCAAGTAACACACTTGTCACCGAAGAGTCACGGCGGCGCAGGTTTTTGTTACGCAGAAGTCACTGTGACTTACTTCTAACAAATAAACACTTACTTGCTAGAAGTAAGTCACAGTGACTTCTGCACAACAAAAACCTGCGCCGCCGTGACTCTTCGGTGACAAGTGTGTTACTTGGGTATATGAGCATAACCTTTGTAACTCCGGCCCATCACTATGGCGCATCTAAACGACTTCAATTTGGCAGATGATGTTGCTCTATTAGCTCAACGGCGCTTTGACATGCAGAGTAAGTTCAATGACCTGGCCGTACGCTCCCATAAGGAGGGTCTAACCATCAACGTCAGCAGAACCAAATCATTGGATGTCAACACGGTCTCCAACGTAACAGTACCTGAGCAAGTAGTGGAAAAAGTCGAAAAGTTTTAATATCTTGGCAGCCAGTTCGCGTCAGATGGTGGTACCAAGATCGACATAGAAGCACTGATCAAGTAGGCTAGGGCTGCTTTTGCGAGTTTACGAAGTAAACAGAGATCCAAAGCTAAAAGCGAGCAGCCGCTCACGATGGAGATCCCCCAGTTGCATGCTAGTCCGTTGTCTAGTGTCGGGCTTCCTTCAATGAACGAATAACTCACTGGAAGCATTGAACGTGTCCGTGTCTTTTTAAGTGTAAAGGTACGAAGAGAGAGGGGGGCACCTGATACAATGCTACCGCATCACTATTCAATGACCAAGAAGAAATCTATTGGCATTCGATGGTCAATATTTTATGCCGTCACGAATAAACTCGCTTAGTTTAAGGTAACGGTAATAAAAGCAGGGTGCGGGCACCGGTTTTGGCTAGTGCAAGAGAAATCATTTTTTTTAATAATCAATAATCCTATGGAAACGAACAATGCGTCAAATGAAAGGTTTATATCTATACTTTATAAGAAAATGCAGAAATCAAGCTAATACTTGATTTTTGTATTAAAAGTGGCACTGGTCAAAATAGAAGCATTGTCGCAGTTTTGGTCATATTCTCAACTTTGGTTTCTATTTTAGCCAATCACTTGTATTTCTTATGGGAGTGGCCAAATTAGAAGCACCCCGGCCAAAATAGACATATGGGAGCTGATTTTTTAAGGAAAATTATTTTTTTCTTCTAGTTTTTAATCAAAATGTATTGTTTTCACAGCTTTAAGCATCATATGACATTAGAATTTACTAATAAAAAATAAATTTATGTTGATTTTGATCGTAACAGGCTGAATACCGCACTATGGCCGAAATTCCGGCCTGGCCAAAACTGAAGCTTCTACCCCTGTCACAGTTTGATGTGCCTGATGCAGCCAACGTACAGGGGATAGACAAAATGATCGGAACAGGCAAAATTTTCACTTTTCAAAAAATAACCAAATAGGTGTAACTTTTCGAAAAGTGCATCAAATGTTTTCAAATTTTCATTGGAGGTTGATCAACTAGTTGTGTATCAGTGGACAAAATTTGGAAAAGATCCGGCTATTCTGCACGAAGTTATAAGCATTTTAAAAAAATGATAGAATTATCCGACAGCCAACTTTGAGCTGTTATATCTCCGAATTCAATGAACCGAATGTAACGAATTTTTGACCATTTATGACTTATATAATAAGCTTTGAAAAACATTTGAATCAACTTAAAATTATTAACAAGAGAAAAAGTTATAGCAATTTAATTATTTTTTTGTTTATTTTAGTAAATTGGTCTATTTTTAATATGCATCCCATTACTTTTCCAATGAATTGCCGCCTATGTTGGTAGTTTCTTTCAAAACATATCTGTATTCAAGACAATCAGAGGGAATTTAAATAAACTATAATTAGCATCTTGAGTTTTGAAACGATGTTGAAACTTAAGGAAATTTGTTGTTTTATTAGAAAAATAATCTAATCGTTATAATTTTCTTCCGTGTTAAGAATTGTAAGTTAAGTCAAAAGTTTTTCAAAGCTTATTATATAAGTAATAAATGGTCAAAAATTCATTGCATTCGGTTCAAAGATATAACAGCTTAAAGTTGGCTATCGGATAATTAAACTTTTTTTAGAATCTTTATAACTTCGTGCAGAATAGTCCGATCTTTTCCAAATTTTGTCCACTGGAGCAAAAATAGTTGATCAACTTACAGTGAAAATTTGAGAATATTTCATGCACTTTCCGAAAAGTTATAGCTATTTCAAATTTTTTTAAGAAGGGAAAATTTTGCCTGCCTCGATCATTTTGTCTATCCCCTGTATAAGTCATCGACTTAAAAGTATGTGTGGCACCAGAGATGCTTGGTGAACTGCCGCATCGTCGTCAATGGTGAGATGGAAAAGAGCTTGAGACTCCTCCAGTAAAGATAGAAAGACACATTGACTCATATCGAGTGTGACCAAGTGTACAGGGCTATTTTTACCTGAAACAACTCTTTGGATACTTTTACTTCGAGGAGTAAAAGTCGAGTATGTTGGAAACTTACAACAAGGGGAAACGTCAAAAAGCTCTGCAAACGATGAAAAAATGCTCTTAAAGGTCCTACTACCTAGGTGACATACAAAGTAACGTACCATCGCCACATCTGGATTTAGTTCTGATAAGGATGAAAATAACATGATCCTTTATCGACTTTCTCTTCTTCAAATTGAAGTGATAAGGTGCAAATTCAATTGTACTTCTTTCTTTGTCAGGTTACATCGCTATCAAGGGTTTTATGGCCGAATCTTGTCACATGCAATCTTGTCACATTAATTTGTGAAAGAGAGGGCCGATGTAGAGATATCAATCATGTGACGTTTGCCCTTAATTAAACATAGAAGCACATCTGCATAGGTTTTGCAGACAATTTCATCGGGATTGACGGACAAGGCATTCCAACAAGATGGGAAAAACTCAATTATTAATACAGGTTGTGTTAGTTTGTTGCAATGATTTTTGGAACAAAGGTTGTAAACATGTAAATTATTATTATTATTATATTTTATTAAAGACACTTTACCAAAAAAAAGTTGGCATTCGTGTCCAGTAAACATGTAAATAAAAAAAATAACTGAGCTCCCTACAATTAAAACAAAAAGATAACAAATTGAGAGAATATATTGTATTGAAAAGATTGCATCAAACTGTGTTAAATTTAAACAAAATTATAAAATGTTATAAATCTTCTAAACTATTGAAAAATTTGACTAATTTTGAGTTGTGCCTTTAATGCGGAAAATTGATAAAAATGCAAAATTCTCGCGTTTCTTATCGAATTTCGGAACGGATCTTTGTGAGATTAAAGTTTACATAGTTTTTCATCATTTGCCATCAAAATCTCAAAAATGACAAATTTTGAGTTGTGCTTCTATTGCAGGAAACCGACGATATAAGGTAGCTATGCAGTTTATAATCAAGGGGCCATCCATTAAATACGTCACGGTCCTAGGGGGGAGGGGGTTTGTGAAAGTGTGACAAGCAATGCATTAAGAATAGGAAAAACCCGTACGAAGGGGGGAGGGGTCGAAAATTCCCAATTTTAGCGTGACGTATTTAATGGATGCTCCCCAATGGTGTTAAACAATCACAAATCATGCGGCCATATAACGAATATATTGGGAACATTTTGGCTATTTCATAAATTCTTCCTGCGGCCGGCCCTTCTCGCACACACGAGAGTAATCACCATGAGTATGCGAGCAAAAGTGCGAGCGGGAGAGTAAGCACTCTTCCTTGGCACATGGACGCGGCCGACCAGAGCCCAACCAAACGCCGAATATTGATGGGTGCCGAAAATTATGAGGACACAGCAGCGGGTAAATCAGGATCGGGGGGAACGCGCAGAGCGCAACAACCAACGCAACGGTGTCAGATTGTAATCGGGTGGCAGCGTGGCAAGTGGGAAAGTAAAAATGAAATAAAAATGCCCCCACCAACACAAGTGCAACCCAGCCATCTGGAGCACTTGGCCGGCAGTCGGATTTGAGCCGGTGAAGTGAGAGAAAACTTTGGGCGAAGGATAACGGAGGCCCATATATAATATATTTAGAAAAATTTGGAGATTTTTCTTTTCTTGCAGCGGCTCGCATCTTCAATCTTCCTGCGCACGGACGGACTACGGTATAATACATAAAGTCCGTGTTCGTGGTTACCTTCGACGGGTTTCCTCTGCATGATCGGGGTGGAAAGAGAGAGACTCCGTTGGTAATCCTGCCGGTGTGGTGGTCTGCCAGAGCCCGTGCACTTTGGGATGTGGTCGTTTGTCATTATTTTCCTATTTTTTTTTCCTTCTCGTCGGTATTCGGCAAACATTTGGTTTCCGAGGATGCTGTTGGCATTGATAACATTACCTGGAAACCAAAATTCGTGAAGAATTTACCTGTTGGGTGGGTTGTGTAGTTTATCATTAAATTGAATTTTTGACAAGCTCCTAGAAGTAATCCTAGCTACACCAATGAGAACTGGTGTCAACTGAAGGATAAAAACTGAAATGATAGCCTTTCAGTGCAAAGGAAAAGCAAAAACATGTGAACAGTGGACGCATTGTATATTCATGTATTGATTTCATGGAGTTTTAATTTTAAATAAATTTAATATTCCAATGTTGTGGGAAAGGGTTTTAACGTGGGTTTTGACATAAAGCTTTCAATATTGTTTTAATCAGGTGAGTTTTAGGCCATATGTATTCAAACCCTCTAGCAAATCTCCATCTGTCTCCCATCATATCATAGTATTTTGCCGTAGCATGTACAGGGGTTACTCAAAATAACTGGGACAGGTAAAATTTTCACTTTTCAAAAAATGTTCAACTCGCTATAACTTTTCGAAAAGTGCATCAAATATTCTCAATTTTTTACCGTAAGTTCATCAACTAGTTGTGTATCAGTAGTCCAATTTTGGAGAAGATCGGACCATTGTCCACGGAGTTATAAAGATTCTAGGAAAAGGTAAAATTATCCAATAGCCAACTTTGAGCTGTTATATCTCCGGATTCAATGAACCGAATGCAATGAAATTTTGACCATTCATGACTTGTATAATGAGCTATGAAAAACCTTTGACTTAACTTAAAATTCTTAACACGGAAGAAAATTATAACGATTAGATTATTTTTCTAATAAAACACCAAATTATCCAAAACTTCAATATCGTTTCAAAATTCAAGATGCAAATTATAGTTCAATTAATTTCCCTCTAAATGACTTATATATAAATGTGTTTTGAAGGAAAGTTACAACATAGCCGCTAATAAATTGAGAAAGTAATGGGATGCATATTAGAAATTGATGAATTTACTAAAAAATCGTGAAATGAATGAAATCGTTATAACTTTTTCTCTTGTTAAAAATTTAAAGGTAAGTAAAACGTTTTTAAGAGTTCATCATATAAGTCATGAATGGTCAAAATTTCTTTGCAATCAGTTCATTGAATCCGGAGATATAAAAGCTCAAAGTTGGCTATCGAATAATTATACCCTTTTCAAGAATCCTTATATCTTCGTGAAGAATAGCTCGATCTTTTCCAAATTTGAACCACTGATACACAACTAGTTGATGAACTTACAGTAAAAATTTGAGAATATTTGATGCCCTTTTTAAAAAGTTACAGCGAGTTGAACATTTTTTGAAAAGTGAAAATTTTACCTGTCCCAGTTATTTTGAGTATCCCCTGTAATTATCAAAAAAGCACAACATGTTTAAAACCTCTATAATAAAAAAAAAAAAACACGACACAATGTTCAACTGTTCAAACTTCCACCCCGTATTGAAACAGCACAGAAGCCCTTTCGAGGAGTCGAACACGAAACACCACCGCCGTCACACCGCAACGAACTCGAAGGTGTCACGGAAATTTATAATAAAGCACAAAATTTGACGGAGTCATTAGCCCACCTTTAATGAGTGATAAATGTAAATGGGACGGCTGGCTGGCTGGTGCCTCGAGGCGCGTTTTAAGGGTGCCATTGCCAGAGAAATTCTCCGCTACACTTTCGGTAAATGTTATTATCTTGGATGGAATCGTTAACGTGTTGCCGTGACAAAAGTTGGCAATTTTTCATCTTTGAAAACTCTGCGACAACTGCGCCAAATTCTAAATTCGCCACAACAACGATGGTTAAGCCCTAGCCCTAGGGACGTGTGTGTGTTACCAAAACTCCGATAGCAACGACGATGACAACGCATGCGACCCCTGCCTCTAAATTAACCCTTCGGTGACACATTCGACGTATACATCAATTATTTTCGGATTTTGCGAAGTAAATCGGATTGAAAATTTTGGAAAAAGTAGCGACAGATGTTCAAACCGTCACGTTGCCAGCGAATGTGGGCACGGGTGCAACACCTTTTTCCAAAAAATCCAATCAATAAAAGGGTTTTCCGATGCGTTTCCTTTTTTTGAAAAATGTAACTCTTTTATTTTTCGAAAGAAAAAAAAATCGAAAGGGGTTCGAACACATTCAGAATTTTTGACATGCGTCGTAAAATTAATATTTATCTTTCACACCGTGCCGTCTGTCTGTTCGTGTGGTTCCACTAGGCGAGGCGAAGTTTCTAAATTTTGAAAATTCCAAAATCCAAATCGAACCGAGGGGAGAGCTTGTTTGATTAGCCAACAACAACCGTTGCCGTCGTCATTGTCGTTACCACCGGCATCGCATCGCAAAGGGGATATTTGCGTTCACTGTGTGCCGTTCATTGAAATGGGATTGGCTGCACATGGTTTTCCCAAAAATTTACAGTGAATCCATTAGATTGGCAACCGAATGGGACGTGCGGGTTACCCTCGGAATTTTTAAGGTGATTTTAAAATGTTTGCCAGCAGGAGCTAAGGCGCGGCCTTTGCGGTGACGGTAAACCAGGACTTTTTGGAAAAAAAAACTTATACTTTTGTTGGTCGGTAGATTGCTACTAGGAGTAGATGCTTCCTAACGGAACATGATGCACCGAAATCTCTCTCCGACTGGTAAGAAATACTTATTTGACACCATCTTCAAAGAATGGCCAAACGATACCCTACCAAATTGGGAAGGCTATTGGTCATCCCAATTACAAAAGGATTGGTGCATCCAACAAACAAACTGGATATCTAATGCCCAATCATACCCACCAACTGTATCGAAAAGGTGATACAACTCTTGTGCAACAAATGGCTTGTGCAGTAAGTATCTGGAAACTGAGGGTCTTCTGAACCACTTGGCCGCACGCCTACAGAACTGACTACGATGGGGCTTACCTAGTCGTACTTGACCAAGTTTCAGTCATAGCTTTGGAAAGCTTTTAACCTATGCAAAGCCTATAGTAGAGCATGGATTGTTACCCCTTATTGTAACAGTTGTAGAGGAATGATGTCGGTGCATAATGGTACCAGAACTAATCAAAACTAACAAAGAGTGTAGACTAAAAGCCACCACTGCGAAGTGCGTTTGGAGGACTCCTTAGAAAACATAAGCATAAGCAGTCATAAGCAGTAATGATAAAAGTTTCTTCAAGTCCGCTAAGCAACCACGTGACAACTACACACTCTACAACAGAGTTAATCCGAGCGAAGCCTAACGCGGTAGAACCTCAGCTACTGGTTCACCCCTGATGGAACGTTCTTTTCCTACGGTCGAAGCCTCACGGCCTTAACAGTTGCCATGTAGGACTGCTGTTATCCCTAGTCGTGATCCGCACGGACGAGTGCCGTCGGATCCCGGTAGGACCTTGGCTACCGGATCCCAAGATGGAATTGCCCGTTGATCGCGGTGGAAACCCCACGTCTCTCTCGTCTTGGCATAACGTCCTCATTGGGACAAAGCCTGCTTATCAGCTTATTAACAGTTATTAACTGAGAGCTTCCTCTGCCAATGACCATTTTGCATGCGTATATCGTGTGGCAGGCACGAAAATACTTTATGCCCAAGGAAGTCAAGGAATCCTCGTGCGTTTACCGCCTCGGCTATATGGGCCCCATAATCGTTGCTGTAGATCACGGAAACCCCAAGTTATTCACAGTAGGACGAAAATAGTAGTCTAAAATTCACTAAAACGTCTCGAGGCGCATTTAACCCTTCAGAAAACCCTCCTGAGACATATCTTAAACTCTACTGAAAGCCACTGAATCTTTTCGAAACCCTTTAGAAAACCCTTCTGAGATTACCTTATACTCTACTGAAGTCCCCTGAAATGCCTTGGAACCTCCTGAACCTTTCCTGAGGCTCCCGTATACTTTGCTGTAACCAATCTGAAGCTCTCTGAGATCAGCGGATCTCTCAAAAAATTCGCCTGAGACCCCCGTAGACTTCCCATAGGTTTGACTGAAGCTCCTTGAAAATCCCTGGAGCCTAATGAAATCACTTTCAAATTCCTTCTCACTCCTCAGAACAAACACCCCCGCCCCTGCAGTCACCCCTTGAAAACCTTTGAAGCACCCTGAAATTCCTAAAGATTCCTAAAAAAAGTAAGTTCAACTTGAGCATATTTCTTAGAAAATATTCTGCATACCATTAAATTTATGTATAAAACCTACATTTTGTACAGAATTAACCACAAAAGGGATACAAGCATATTTCCGTAACATGTTCTGAAATGATAATTATTTTAAGCAACATAAAAAATCTCAAAACATATACATCGACATTTTTGTTTTATTTTTGTAAGATAAATTAATGGCTTCGTACTTCACCCGTAGTAAATCTCTTATATTTTAGATATGATCATCGTTGCTGCCAGCAATGCTAAGGATCATTAGGGTACGAGCACCGGTTTTTGCGGGTTTAAGTATTATTTTTTTAAATAACTAATAATCCTATGAAAAATACCAATGGGACAGATGAAAGGTTTCAATCTACAGCGTATCAAACAATTGTCCGTACAGCAATTTTTTGGCCAAAATAATTTTTCATTCAAATGTTCATAACTTTTTTATACATCAATAAAAAACGCTGAAATGTTGATCAATCATGAGTCATATATTAAAGCTCCATTGGTAAAATTTTGAGCAAGATCGAATAAGTTTTCTGAAAGTTATAGAACTTTTACAAAAACTTCCAAGATTTTTGAACACATTTTTAAAACATTATATATCAGTATGTACCCGATGAAACATCTTCATTTTTTTTGTGCTACAGCTGTTACCTAAGGCTTCCATATGCAGCCCTTTTTGAGGTTTTATATTCACCACAAAAAAATATGAAAAATGTGCTTATGTAGTTGACGATGTTTAAAAATTTACCATATTTTGCACATATAATCTGCCAAACGTCTTCCACCAATAAACGTGCATTAACTAAACGAAAAATACATAGGACCTACTCTTCATATGTAGTTTAGCAGGTCCTGTATAAAAATATTACATTAAGAGAGTTAAAAAACGTTGAAAACACTTGGCACTTTTATTGATCAAAATATCATAAATTTCCAAATGACACACTGAACATATACAGATTTTTCATATTTCTTGTGGTGAAGATAAAACCTCAAACGAAGCTGCATGTGAAAGCCTTAGGTATAAGCTGTATCACAAAAAAATGAAAAAATTTCATCGAGTACATATTGAGATATAATGTTTTTAAAATGTGTTCAAAAATCTTATAAGTTTTACTAAATGTTCTATAACTTTCAGAAAACTTATTCGATCTCGCTCAAAATTTTACCAATGGAGCTTTAGTATATGACTCATGATTGGTCAAAATTTCAGTGTTTTTGATTGACGTATAAAAAAGTTATAAACATTCGAATGAAAAATTATTTTGACCAAAAAGTTGCTGTACGGACAATTGTTTGATACACTGTATATTTCGCATTAATAGTGGCAATGGCCAAAATAGAAACACTGAGTCAGTTTTGGCCATATTCTTAAATTTGATTTCTATTTTGGCCAATCATGTGTATTTCTTATGGAAGTGCCCAAATTAAAAGCACCTTGGCAAAAAATAGACATATGGGAGCCATTTTTTTAAGAAAAAATAGTTTTTCTTGTATTTGTTAATCAAATTCTATGGTTTTCACAGATTGATCATATTCTATTGGGATCTACTAGTAAAAAAACAAATGTATGCCGATTTAGATCGCAACAGCCTGAATAACTGATGCTTCACCCCAACTTGATTAATATGAGTCCAAATATCAACGATGCATGCGTACCAGGTGAAATAGACTGAGATACATTAGCGACAAGTAAAGAAGGATAAATGGCAGTCACCCTTCGTAATGCATCACGTTGGGAGTTGGGAACAACTCGCTGACGTAATATAAGGTTTGGATCAAAAATTACCCAAATGGAAGAGGAGGGTTAATTTCTAAACTGCTGTATGTGTGAGGAATTCCTGAACAATTTCCTAAACGAATCACTGGATAGTTTCCAGGAGGAATTTTCCGATGAATCTCTGAAGGAATCCCTAGAGGAATTAGCCGCAGGCTGGTTCACCTCCTAGAGGAATTCTGAAAGCAATCCTTGAAGGACTTCATGCAAGATATTATCTTGGAGGTGAACCAGCATGCGGCTTAAAGCCTCACTAATAAAGAAAAATAATCACTCCTGCAGGGATTCCAAGAGGAATTTCTGGAAGAATCTTTGGTAGAATTCATAAAAAAATCCTGAAGATAATCCTGGAGGAATCCTTGAACGAATTCCTGGAGGAGGACCAAGACTCTGGACCCAGTTCCTGGAAAAATCTCTTGAAAAAAATCTCCAGCAGTTCCTGGAGAAATTTTTTGAGGAATGACTTAAGAAATTTCTTAATGTATCCTTAGAGAAATCCCTGGAGGAGCTATTGATGAAAATCCTGGAGAAATTCCTGAAAATATGCCTGAAATGATTTTCCATGATTTTCTATAGGAATTTCTGAAGCAGATCCAGGAAGCATCCCCGAAAGTGTTCTTGCAGGAATCCCCATAGGAATTCCTGGAGGAATCTTAGGAAGCATTCCTTGAAGAATCCCTGGAAAACTTCCAAAAGAAATCTCTGAACGTATTTACTAATTAACTAGAGGAAATCTTAGACGATTTCCTGAAGGAATCCATTGACAATTTTCCGGAGAAACTTTTCGAAGAATTCCTGAAGAAATTTCTGGAGGAATCTCTAGATGAATTACTGATGGACTTTCTAGAGGAATCCTTGGACAAACTCGTAAAGGAAATTCTGGAGAATTTTCTCGAGAGAATTTCTGGAAGGTAAAAATCCTGAAGGAATTCTGGAGCGATTTTCTGGAGGAATTCCTGGTTGATTTGCTGTAGAAATTTCTGACCAATTTCCTGGAAGAATCCCTGGTGAATTTCCTGGTGAATTTCCTGGAGACTTCCCTGGAGCAATTTATTGGAGATATCCCTGGAGGAAATCCCTGAAAAAATCCCCGGAGGAACTGCTGGAGGAATCTCTGAATGAATTTTAGAGAAATTCCTGGAGAAATCGCTTTCGAATTCATGGAGTAATCTCTGGAGGAATTCCTTGAGGAATGCCTGGAGAAAATCTTGAAGGAATTCCTGGAGGTAACCCTGTCGAAATTCCTCGAGAAATCGCAGGAGAAATACCCGAAGAAATCCCAGGAAGAAATCCTGAGAGAATCGTTGGAGGAATCCCTTCAGGAACTCTCGGAGGAAACACTGGAGAAGTGCCTCGAGGAACCTTTGAAGAAATTTTCAAATAATTCCTGAAAGAATCCCTGGAGGAATCTCTGGAGGAACATCACAAGAAATTTATGAACGAATTACTGGAGAATCCTCTAGATGAATTTGTGGAGCATTTCCAGAAGGAACTCATGGAATAATCTGCTGAAGAACTCTTGGAGGAATCCCTGGAGGTATTCGTGGTAAAATTTCAGGATGATTTACTGCAAGAATTTCCTGGAGGATTCCTCTAACGGCATATCTAGAGGAGCCCCTTGAATTCCTGGAGGAATCCCTGAAGGAATTCCTGGAATAATCTTCTGAGAAATACTTGGATGAATCTCTGGAGGAATTTCTAGAAGACTCCTTGGAGGAATTCCTGGGCAAATTCCTGGAGAAAATCTGAACGGTTTCCTATGGACGATCTGTGGAGGAATTTCTTGAGAAACCTCGGAAAAATTTCTCGAATAATGATTTTCTAGATGAATTCCTCATGATTTTCTGAGGAACATCTGGAGGAGTTTTTGGGAGAGTTTTTGGAAAAATTCCTGCAGGAATCCCCAGAGGAAATCTGGAGAAGGCCTCAGAGGAATCCCTAGAGGGATTCTTGGAAGGATTTACTGAGGAACATCTGAAGGAGTTTTTCCCTGAATAAGTTCCTAAAACAATCCCTAAAAGTATTACTGGGGAAAATTTTGGACGATTTCCTGAAGGAACTTTTCAAGGGATCCCTGTAAAAAATCTAGAGGAATCCCTAGATGAATTCCTGGAGGAATTTCTCGATGCAGCCCTGAAGGAATTTCTCGAGAAATGTCTGGAGAAATTTCGAAAGGAATCTCTAAAGGAATTCCTGGAGCAACACCTGAAGGATTTTTTTTTCCTCTCCTGTTAGGGAAATTAAACCACTACATCCAATAAGCTGAACTTCTGTGGCATTTTGTGGTACCTGAAGGACTTCCTGGAGGAATCATAGGAGAAACTCCTGGATGAATCTCCTGGAAGTTTCAGAATCTCTGGAGAAATACATGCAGAAACTCTGGTGGAATTTATAACGGAATTCCTGGTGGAATTTCTGAAAATAACATTTATACGAAAACCTGTGTGTGTCCCCTGTGAGCACTTTCCGGAACGGGTTACAGGTAGTCATGTCCCGGAACGTTTCCGATTACGTCATTTTCTGATTCTTGGAACTCATATCTTTAATTTAAGTTTAAGAGAATGAAATTCGGATCAAAAAAGAATTTTTGGGGGCCCGTCAAAACTATTTTCCATTTTTCTATATCAATGTATAACTCTAGAAACTCTAGAACTACCGTTGATATTCTATATTCATGGATTCAAAAACCGACCAAAGGTGACTCCTAGATCTCCCATTCATCATCACTAGCAACTTCTCTTCCCGTGCAGGTTGTAGCGATTCTCGGTCTTTGCACAATTCATTCAGATTTTTTTTTCGTCAATAATCGGCCACAGGCTTCCAAAAAAATGATGTCCTATTTTTTGAACATCGTAAGAAAATTTCTTCTTTAAATTTTTTACACTGATTGCTTATTCACTAACCATTCAATGTTGCTCTTTTTTTTCTCATTACTCTGACCTGATTAATTGACCTGATGTGACAAACATTAACTGAGCAGCTTGCTAAACAAGTTTGTTAGTGCTCTAATTGAGAAACTTAGTAGGTTACAGATCTCAAAAACTTCCCGAACCCTTAGTGAGAAATTTGTATGCAAATTAAGGCTTTCGGTGAATCTTTGTCAATCTTATTTCTGGATCTTTAACAAATCGTCGAAAGTAGCACTTGTTAATTAAGCAAAATTAAGGTAAATTTATATAAAAAATGTTGCTGTTTATTTGCAGCAACGACCAGCGAATTACTACTTGAAAAGTAAGACTCATACTAAAATACAGATCGCATCTGGTAGACTGCGAAAAAAACACATAAAAAGTTGGAAAACACCTCAAAATAGAAACATCGTCTTCTTTTCTACTGACTGCTACTAGCAAATTATTTTTGTTTTTTATTTCTTTTTTTTTTCAAAATTTCTGTCACATCGTGTCGAATCGGGGGTAAAGGATCACGTCACCCCAATCTAAAACCGTAAAACGACGCACGTTCCGTTACCCATAGATACACGGTGTAGTAATTCTGTTTACCCTACCGATGTGTGCTAATCCTTTTACATTCACACTGCCAATTCGGGAATTATATTTTCAAAAAATAGCAAAAAAAATCGAAATTGAATGTAATCCGTAAATTGGTAGTTCGATTTCGTAATGCGGATCCGATTTTTTTGCTCCGCTTTAATTTTGAGCTTTTCCGATCAAAAGGGGTGGTAAACTAGGCCGAGATTTGTTGCTCTCAGCTGACTGGCTTCGCTAAAGTTTGGGTACGTATAAATCATTTTAGTGCAGTCTGTCATTTTTATTCGATTTTTACGACCGACAATGCCCCCCTGCTTGTGAGAGTTGTATTGAGTTTCCTCTGGGATTGGAGTGCGAGACATGGCTTTCGCATTCATCCTCGAAACAAATCCGGCACATTGTACACAAAAATCTAAAACCCATCAAGCGCTGCGGTCCCTCAGCTCCATGTCGGGCTTTCGGTAGAGATGCCATCCCATGGCACCAGAACGAAAGTCAGAACGCGTCTTTTTAATAGCTCCGCGCTTTCTCCTGCTGGCAGCGTTCACCCTCACCACCCCACGACAGAGACTCTCAGCTCAGCTAGGGCCAGCCACAGCAGCCAGCCAGCATGCTCCCGCGTGGTCGTAAAAGTCAATTTGAATAAAGGATAAAATCAGCATGCCCGCGCTCTCTCGTGCCCTAGTTGGAGACGGCGACGATAGTCAACTTGGCAAATGTTGAGTCAGGTCCGGGTCGGGTCTCTCGACTGGTACAATTTCCGTATCCTCCGCTACCCGCGCCAGCAACCGTCATCTCGCCGTGGAACCTAATTTTGAAATTGAACCGTACAATCGTACCGTACAAGCATCACAATCAAAAATCCCTACGAACGAAAGCTGCAAAATGCGCAACAAGGGGTGTGTGAAATCAGCGCCCCAGCACTTTTTTAACCCGAGAGCAAACGGTTCACGTGTGTTTTGAAATTCGTCGTAACCCTATTTTTCAGGGTTCAGCCCGAAAAAGGTGTAATTACGAGAGATGGCGCGTGGATGCAAGGAGGGCTTTTCCCTTACCCCGGATTTCCCCTTTCAACTGAATGTGATTGTAAATATTATGTTGACTTTCCTCTGATAAACGGTACGTGCCAGGCGATAGAGTAGAAAATCAAGGACCCTTTGTGGCTGGTTTTGAAAATTGGCACCCGAAAATGGTACGCTCCATTGTGGTTCGATAGATTTTTTTTATCCTTGCGAATCTTCAACTTTGTGTTGTGTTATTTGGCTCTTCCACAGTTATTGATTAAAGGCACAAGCAATGGTACCCATACCCAGAAATCGAAAAAAAAACCAGATCGGAACAGGAATCAGACATGCCGTCTCCAAATTGGCGATCCAAAACCTTAATACCAAGAGTCTAGACAGTTAGGAGTCTCCAAGAATCAAAAATGCTTGCACGTCGACCTCCACCAGGTTGGATTCGGTTCTCTAGATTTGAATTCGTTAAGAACTGCATGCCAATGATTGATTGTTTTCCTAAGGATTCTACTCGGATTTCCCTGATATTTAAGAGATTCCCCGGTAATTCCTACTAAGATTCCTAAAAATTTCTTTTAAAATATCTCTAGGAAATCTCATTGAATTAATATCTGCGATCTCTTGGAAACCCTTTAGAATGGATGGAGTTCCGAAAATCCTCCATGAATGTATTAGAGAATCCTCTAGGTAGGCAGGTCGGCTTTTGAGATTTCTCCAATGAATTCTTCTGGAACTCATATTTCTAGTTGCATTCCTCCAGTAGTTTGAATTCCACTGAGTAGTTTGAATTGCACTGAGAAGTTCCATGATCTTCTGCGATTTTTCTTTGATTCCAAAAAGAGTTGCTTCTCCGATTCCTTTAGGTAATTTTCCTTATTCAATTCTTCTATATAATCTCTTAAAATTCCTGCAGAACTTATTTTGGGATTCCTCGAAGAGTTCTTTCTGAGATTCCCCTTAGCTGTGGAGCGGACCTGGTGTGTTGGTTAAAGCACGTGACTATCGCGCCGAAGACCTGGGATCGAATCCCACTCCCAACAAAAAAAAACTCGCAAAATGGGAGTTCTTCCTTCGGAAGGAAAGTAAAGCTAGATGAACTAGCTTAGGGCTAAAAATCTCGATCATACAGATAAAAAAATCCCCTTAGACATGTTCTTGTGATTCCTCTAGGTAATCTCGAACAATTCTTGCTTTCTTTTCAAATTCTCAAAAAAATTCTTCTGAAACTAGTGTTCTTGAAATTCCTCCAGGATATATTTCTGACATTCGTCCAGATGCTATTTTCCAAATTTCTCCGGTTTTTTTTTTCAGAAGTTCCTACAGAAGGATTTTTTTGAGTACCTCTGAAAATTCTATATCTCCAGATTTTTTTTCCTATGATTTCTCCCAAAAAAATTTCTGGGACTTTATCAGAAGTTCCTTCTGAGGCTATTCAAAGAGTTTCTTCTGACATTCGTCTCACATTTTCCCAAAATTTTCTATTGGGTTCTATCCAAAAGTTTCTTATGGGAATCATCTTGAAGTTTTCTTTTGGTTATCTTTCAAGAGATATATTAACGTTTTTTTTCTGGATTTTGTTGTTATATGAAGTTTTTTTTTGTATTCTTCAAGAATAAATTTTAGAATAAATCTTCAGTAACGCCTTCTGAAGGAATACTCTAAAAGAATTTCTGGAGTAATGTGCAGATGGAATTTCTGCGGAAGAATCCCCAGAAATTTTATCAGAAAGTCATTTAAAAACTTTATCTACAAAAAAGTTCTCCTAATAATTTCTCTGACGTAAGGATTACAGCAAGCTGTAATGAAATGCTATTAAAAGGGTTTCCCAATTAATATTGCACCACGAAAAATAGTGTATAACTTTTTATTGCATGCACCACAATGTGTAGATAATATCATCAAAATTTCATCAGAATCGGTTTAGTATTGACGGAGATACCTTCGACGCGAGAAATTCAGATTATGGGAATCTTGTACAAACAAACAATAAAAATTACAAATATTTTACATATATGTAACGCTTGAGTCAGAAATACTGAACCGACTACAATGTTTTTTTTCTGTATGGAAATATTGTATTAAAACTTAATTCGATATGGTCAAACGGTTAAAAATTGTGGTCGTATATGTAGTCAAAATTTGCAATATGCAAAATTGTTTTATTGTATTGTGACAATCAAAGTTTCTTAACTTTGAGAGTGTTAAGCCAACATGGCTCAAAGTTTGGTTGAAAACATGTTATTAAATTGGGTAAACACTGTCAAGTTTTATTGATAACCGCAGCGCAGCAGTATTGACAGTTTTATAGTTGAAATAGAGCAAACACACCCTAAAAATGTTAAAAAATACCTAAAATTCAGTCTGAAGCGGTTTGAGTGTGGATTTTTTTAAAATAAGTACTCAACCGATTTCGATGAAAGTTTTCCTACTTGATATTTATGATCATTTTGAAAATTCATGGCCAAATTTTCAGACGTTTTGACACACTAACAGTAAAGTTATAGCCTGAACCATTTTTAGAATGAGTGTACAAGACTCCAACAATCTAATATTCTCACGTTGGAGATATCGCCGTCAATACTTAACCGATGAAATTTGAATGGCATCATCTACACATAATACACTATTGCTGGTTAAAAAATAAGCCTTTTTGATGCATGCAATCAAAAGTTATACACTATTTTTCGTGGTGCAATTTGGATCGTTATTGAAGAATTCGTAGAATAAAACTACATTAACTTCTGATGTTTCTAACTACAGTTGTTATAATTTTTAAATAATATTTTTAGATGTGTAATAATGTTCAGAGAAGTGCTGCTGTCATGGTAACGCCTGTGAATAACATCATGCTTTGAATTGTGAGAAGAGGGAGAGAGGGGGTCAGATAAGTGTTACAAAAAACATACACGTAATGACGAGATATTTTACCAAAGGGTAGTTTTTCTCGGGTTCCAAGGTATTGTTTCTCTTATGAAAGAAACAACATAACAAAATTGTGGGTTTGTTGGATTAAATCGCCGATTTAATCCTTGGTCTTTGGCATGAGAGGCAAATAAGCTGAAGAATTGTATAAGAAATATTAGCAACATTTCCAAAAAAGTCCTGCACAAATGATGGTTTGAGCTTCCGGCAAAACGTTTGGTAGAAATTTTAAGAAGAATTACAGCTATTCAACGTGAAAATACTGAAAAGTTACAGATCTCTGAGATATTTTTGGATAGAATTTGGGATGAGATTTTGGAACTTTGTAGAATAAACTAGAGAAGTGTTTTTTTTTTAAATTTTTTTTATCTGAGAAAAAATAGTTTTTGTTTGTAAAATAAAACCTTTTTATTATATTTCGATCAAACCAGGACACCACAAGGTCCTCTAGTATCGGTTTAGTTTTTGGGTTTTGTTATAACTTTGTTAATTAGTACTATTAATTATGTTCTTCGCAAGCTGATTTTACACATTAAATATTGTATATTACGATATTTTTTTAATATGCCTAAATACAGGGGATAGGCAAGATGATAGGGACAGGCAAAATTTTCACTTTTCAAAAAATGTTCAATTAGCCATAACTTTGTATAATGAGCTATGAAAAACCTTTGGCTTAACACGGAAAGCAAAAATGTTGCTGAAATTCAGCAATTTATTTTGCTGATTTTTTTTTGAGCTGGAATCATTTCAAAAAATTTGGTGTGTAAGCTGTTGAACAGTTAGTTTTCATTGCAAAAGTATATTAAAAATGGGAATTAGTAGCATGACATTCCGATGAAAATTTACCGTTCAACAGATCATACTTATTGGAAATCAAGGAATCCGAATATGCAATAATATTTGAGGGTTTACGGTCGAATTTACAAGTTATAGTGGTAAGTCTGACCGAAAAGGCATCAAAACGTTGTAACGTCACGGTAAAATGTGTCTAATGGCTGTTGTAGCTCAAGGCATAACATATTTACTGCATTAGAACCTCCATTCATGTATTAAACCGGGACTACCTGAACAGAATGTCTACTTAAGGCGAAACAGGATCCATTTCCTCACTTTTTGGTTTTTGATTTTTTATAAAATAATGAAGCAATATTTTCAAAATCGGGTTTCGTACAAATGTAAAATATGGATCAAGGAATCTCCTGTTTGTTTCGTGGTGGAAAATGTTTTTCGTTTTTGCAGAAACCAGAAAGGCTTCGCATTTAAACGCCTGGGAATCAATGTTCATCACCAACACTGAGGAACCATTGATGAACGAAGACGATCTCCCATCACATCGTGCCTCTTCGATCTGGCAGACACCACCATCAAATAAAACATTTCTCTAACATTTCGTAACCTGTCGGACATTGCTCCGAAGATGGGCAACATCGCGCCCGAAACCGGTCGACAGAAAAGGTAATTTTTTAAATCCTTGACGATTGTAAGAGCGATAAGTGTTATGTCTTGTCTCGCGTCGCGTCTTGTGAATGGGGTTTCAGGGGCCAACAGTTTTTGGAATAAAGTTTGGATCGCTGCTCTCAAGAAAACTTCAGGGGCGTTTTAAAGCGCTGCACGGCTTCAGGTTCAGGTATCTTCATAAGGGATGCAAAACATTCCAGACTGATTACGTTTGTAGATCCGATGACCTTTATCCAATGGAGATTCAAAAACAAACATTGAACACATCAATAACTATACATAGTTTCATGAGGCTGTGCAAGCATGAATATCATTTAAACATAAAAATTATCATTGTAGATTCGATGACTTATGTTCAAGAAAGCTTTTAGAAAACCTTAAATCCTTAAATCCAAATTATCTCTATGGTGAAGGCGTTTTATTCCACAAATTCAAAAGAGGTCACTGTGTAATCATTACTATTTTAATTTATTAAGAAATGCTCCATGTTTCATGGCAGCTGTCAATCACATTGAAGCCAAAACTTTTATAATCGTATATTGATCTCATTTCCAACGTACTTAAAAAATGTAGATTTAAAAAGACTTTACACATATTCATCCATCATTAATTCTGATGCCAATTGAAATTATCCCACTAACGAGTTGGCTATAAATAGACTAGACACTAATATTCGGTTATTTTGCTTTTAAAAAGATAGTATATTCTTAAAAGTACCTGAATGCCGGCTCTAGAAGGACGTTGTCTTTCAATTGTGCCACGTATGTCCTGATAAAGTCATTTGTACCATCAATGCCCATGGAAGTTGCAGTAATTCCCATTACAAAGGATTTGAACCAACCTGGAATCGAGCTCGACCCTCTGGTCTTGCTTGTCTATCGTTCAACAAATCGTCATTGAAATCATCGTCATCAATAAACATTTGAAACAATTTTTGTGTTGTTTTCCCCGTTTTTTTACATGAGATATGGAGTACAGTGAATACATTTTCATGGTCAGAAAAGTTGGACACCTGTCTGCACCGGTTGATAGTCTGGATCGGGGAAACCGAACAGCTACCGGAGGAGTGGAAGGAAGTGGTAATCTGCCCCATCCACAAGAAAGGCGAGCATTTGGAATGTGAGAACTTCAGAGCGATCACTATTTTAAATGCTGCCTACAATGTGCTATCCCAGATCATCTTCCGTCGTCTGTCACCTGAAACAAATGAGTTCGTGGGAAGTTATCAAGCCGGCTTCATCGACGGCCGGTCGACAACGGACCAGATCTTCATCGTACGGCAAATCCTACAGAAATACTGTGAATACCAGGTCCCAACGCATCACCTGTTCATCGACTTCAAAGCGGCATACGACAGTATCGACTGCAAAAAGCTATGGAAAATCATGGACGCAACGATGGACGGTGTGCAAAACTGCGTAAGAATTTCCGGGTGAACTATCCAGCTCATTCGAATCCCTCCGCGACGCGAAGCAGCAAAGGTCGGACTGGTGGTGAATCCTCTAAAACAAAGTACATGCTGTTAGGTGGAACCGAACACGACCGGATCAGTCTGGAAAGCGTCATCGTCAACA
Source organism: Aedes albopictus (assembly GCF_035046485.1). Lineage (NCBI taxonomy): Eukaryota > Metazoa > Arthropoda > Insecta > Diptera > Culicidae > Aedes > Aedes albopictus. Next base: position 190,804,781 of record NC_085138.1, read on the forward strand.
CGGGTTGTCACGCGAATTTTACAGAAGTGCCTCTCTCAATGTCATCGAATCGGGAGCCAATGACCAAGAGAGGCTAACAATATTTGCTCATTTTTCGGTCATAACGCAGCGTGATATGGTTGTAAACATGGCAATTACTACAACATTCATGGATTTTGTCATTGTTTAAATCCTTTAAAGCATGTTTCTTAAGGAGGTTGTTCTACTCCCAAAAACAATGTAGAATAACGTTTCACAAATGGATTCAGGAGGTGCAATACAAGCAGTTGAAAAAATAGGCCTGATGATCACTGCTTTAAAGCATAAATGTATATCCTCTCTATCAGTTAAATACAACGGCTAGCCTAAATTTGCTTGGACCAGGTGAAAATTTTAATTTCAAAATAATATGAAATTTTTCGTCATGACGCTTGATCATAGCAAAATGACATGACGAAATGCGTGAATGCTCGTTTTGACTTGTGACGATGAAAGAGCCTACTTGTTCATCGTCATGGGAAGCTCACGACCAATAACAGCGCTGGTCTGGGTAGTAGTGTTACGATAGACGGGGATAACTTCGAGATGATGGAGAATTTCATCTACCTCGGATCTTTAATGACGGCTGACAACAGTGTAAGTCGTGAAGTCCGAAGACTCATCATCAGCGGAAGTTGGGCCTACTACAGTCTCCAGAAGAAGCCGCGGTCGATAAAGATTCGCCCACGCGCCAAACGGCCTTTACGGCGAACCCAGCATCCAGAAGGTGGCCAAAGCCGGAAGGATACCGTAGATAGGGCATGTTGTAAGAATTCCGGATAACAACCCTACAAAGACGGGGCCCGTGGCGTAATTGGTCACACGTTTGCTTGATAAGCAGATGGTCATGGGTTCGATCCCACCCATGTAACCAGTAAGCATTTAAAATAGCATTCCTTCAGCATTATAGTAGCCTTTACGACAAGGCGTTTAATGCTAATTAGCCGTATATGCGCCCACAGTGCTACCTCACAGCAGGTTTTGGCAAAAAAAAACGGTCTGTCTTAGTGCTATCCCTTCAGGAACGTCGTGACGAAATGTCAAAGAAGCGTAGCGCCTCGTCGAGCAAAAAAAAACAAAAATAGATTGACGTCTGCTTCTCGATCTCTCAGCCTGCTTCCTTGCTTCATCGTTCTTCCACACGCTAGTTTGGAAATACCCATTAAATGGGTCTTAGGAACCCATTTTTTGCTCCGGTACCAAGCTTTCAAATTATGGGTGTTTTCCTAGCTTCAAATAATGGGTGTTTTTGACACATTTTTAAGTACTTCCTGGTCAACCTTACAATGAGTAAATAACACCCATGTATGAATTTGCCAAATGACGCCGCCATCTTCAATATCCTGTTGGACTTAGCGATCTTCAAAGTTTAGTGAATAATTGTGCCATCAGAGAACGACAACGTAGATTTGGAAGATTGCTGTAGGTATATCCACATTGGTCATTCTGAAAAAAGTTTATCAATTATGTTCATTTATTGCAGTTGGATTACCAAGTTCTGGAAAGGTGGGTTCCCGATGCTGCTTCGATGAATTTTGTAAGCCAGATACCAGAGGAGGAGGATAATTAAGTAAGAAGATATAAAATTGAACTATTCTTTTTAATACGAAATAAATATACAGTGTTAATACTACAGTTTTGTTCATCTTTTCTGTTTTTTATATTTAAAAAATTTTGCCAAATGCCCTAACCCCAACCTGCAATAATGCCCCCGAGATAATGGGGTTTTATTACCCATTTTTTAGATGGATATCAAGTGTAAAAAATACCCATTTTATGAAGTTCGTGCCCATTAATGGGTAAACGGTAAATAGCATAGCATAGCATAGCATAGCATGAATACTTGCACAAATCTTGGATGGAGTTGCAAAGCTGAATATTTCCATTGACATTGCTGATGTCGCTACTATCTACAATGTCATAGATTCACTCAGCTCCACACACCTGGCCAAGTCCTTGCAAGCATTTATAAATCCCTTCATCAACTTAGAAAGAGCCCAGAACTGAAGCATCTTCCAATAGATGAAAGGATGTTGAAAATAGCGAATTTTTATCTTATATGCAGTTATAAAGTAAATATACTGAAGTAGAATTATTTATAGATAAATAATATTGGAAAGATCTCACCAATTGTTGTGGGGTTTTTGTGGTTCAATGCCGATCATCCAATTGTCTTGATTAATGTTCTTATCTGTAAAGAACAACACAATACTGAACACTGAACACCCGTGCATCTATTGTTTTGCCCATTAATGGGTAAACGGTAAATATCCATTAAATGGGTTAAGCCACTTTAGTTTGAAATGGGTACTAAAGTTCCCCATTAATGGGTATTTTCAAACGAGCGTGCATATTCCAGCCGGTGCTAGGTGGTACTTTTTTGCTGATTTTTGTAGTGATGTAGGTTTGAACTTACGATCCGGAGATTGATGAATCATATCTGCTTCTGATTCTGTTGCTCCTGATCCACGATGCTATCCGGTGGCGTGCGTTGATTTAATCGCCAATATAAAGAATGATTCGATAACAGCTTCAGATTCAACATCCAAAACTTGTTTTCATTGAGATATTTTATTATGGTTGAGCATTACGATCCCTTCTTTTAAATATCTGTGGAATATCATTCTTTCTTCCCTCTTTCAAACAATCCTATAATCCACCAAAGCATCCACCTATTCGACACGACGAAATGATAAATAATTGGTGATTTTTTGATGGACAAGTTCCCAATTCAATCCAGTTGCAGTAATGTTTTCTCTGGTGCTTTTGGATGAGTAGGGAAAAATGAGGGAAAAAATAAGATGCACAAATTTGTAAACAGAAGCATAGGCTCTGTAAGAGAGAGACAATATGTATGGACCCGGATACTTGGACATCGGCGAACGGCAACTCATAGTGGACTCCCAATCTGACTGGAAAAAGGAACAACCAACAGTCACACATCAACATGCTCGTGCTCATCATTCTACCATGATAGGGTAGAAAGTGAAAGCAGCGCAACGGCAACCAGTTCGATAAAGAAGAATTGGAATAGAATACATTTAGGCGCTGTACAAAGTGTAAGTGCATAAGTGAAATCGCTCACTCGGTGCCCTAGTGGACAAAAAGAGCTGTAAGAAAAACAACCCTACAAAGCTGGTGTTTGCTACTGATCCGGTTGGCACAAGAGCGACACCTAGCGAGCATTGGACACGACCGAGGATGGAGAGCGGCAGCCACAAACCGAGTAATGTGGCGTACTATTGTTGATTATGTTTTGTCTTAAATGTGGTGTACAATTAAATGTAAGAATCAATTTTCATGGTCATTGGTTTGATTCATAGCAAAAAAAAAAAACAACTTTCGTGAAAGGTGAAGACGGATGCTCAAGCCGTATTGCATTTCTTTCTATTGGTTGACTCGAGCTTCGTCAGATCAGACGCACTTACTCAGAGAGCTAAAGAAATAATAGCTTATGAACTAAAACAGCTAAAAATGAGATAATGATAAAATAACAAATCGAGGAAAGGGAGAGGATATGATGATGCAATCACTCGCTTTTTCCTGATCGTATATAACACTGCGTCTGAGCGCATTCATGCGGATATTTGTCGTGGATTGTGCACTGGTAGATGTAAGATGCTAGATTGCACTTTTTGTGACACAAAAAAAAAACAAATAGTTTCTGACACACATATTCGCGCATTGTCTGTTTGTAGAGGAAAACTCAGATATTGATTATACTGTGCTGAGAGGGTATTGGAACATGTAAGGAAAACGGTGGGATGGATTTTTCCGGTGAATTAATGAGCACATGATATGCAATGACATTTGAGGAATACAAAAATAGAAAGTAGAAAAAGAACAAAAAATACAAAATAGAGAAGGAAGACGGACCAGGAATTGAAATCCAGGACATTTTGTGTATTAATCAGAAGGGGTAGCATTAGATATAGCAAACCTGAATACCTCAAATGAAGTGAACCCTCGATTTTCCAAAAAAAAAATATTTTGAATTACAGCTGTTAATTTCAAATAATGATTTAGCATTTTGTCTACATGTGCATGTGTAGATGTTGAACATTAATCATTTTCGGTTTAAAATTCATAACCAGCAAGGGTTGGAAACGAGGATAACCAATAAAACAAAATAAACCAGTCTCCATTCCCTTAAGCAGCTCCTTGGTAACAGGTTTACGATTGACAAACTGCAGTTTGATAGTTTACAACCCATAAATTCGCGACCACTCATAAGCCGTTAAAACACGTAAAAAAACTTTACTGTCGCCACTAAACCCCCAGAAATATTTCATCCTTCCCCCATTAAACCGCTCACTCAAGTCAAGTCCTTTTGCAGCATTTTTTCAACACCGCGTCATTCGAGGGATCACCCCAGCACAGCCGAAGCACGACTTTCCGAAATGGTCGCCTTCGTTGTAGTGTGGTCTATTTTCAAACACGCTCTCGATGTTCTAGTTTATATTTTTATGATTGGGTATAGTATGAAATGATGCTTGCACGAACCGGGTGGGGGCCACCGTTCACTTGTAAATTCGCGACTTATGAAACATTTATAATGGTGCAATAAAACCGATACGTTGTCGAATATGTTGACAGACGTGGTGGAAAAGGCTAGGTTCAATGCGCAAGGGTATTTTATTCGCTGTTTTAAATTCACTCATGTTGAACTCTTTGTGGGTTTGTTCTGTAACTATTCTCGCTTTATATGCCTTGTAAAACAGATGCAACTGGACTGCGACAGGCATACCTATGTAATATAAATATGATTTTTTATTATTTTGTAATGTGGAGTCTGCCGGAATTAAACCTCCAGACACAGACTCTTTTGATTTTACGCTCATTTGGTTTTGAAAGGTACTTTGTATTATTATGTCTGCATGTTTTGTTATTTACTTTACATTGTTTACCACATTCCTTCTAGAACTAATCAATGACTTTTTTATTTTTTATTATTTTCTAATTCCTTTCGGCTGATTAAATTACATTCATTGTTTTTTTTTTGTTTTTTTTTCGGCTATTTTCAATACGCTTCATGAAGAGATTATCTTATTATTTGTAGATTTTGCACATATTACTGGATACTTTTGTTCTCATTCATATTGTTTCTTTCCCCAATATAAATATGTTCTGCTTGCACTTAATACTTCAATAGAGGCTTAAATATTTCATTTAAAATGTTCTCGGTTAGATATTTTGTTCTATTAATTCCTGTTGTTTTGTTTGTTGTTGTAGTTCTGAACGCCTGAATTTTCACTAAACAAGTACCTTTGCAATAATTTGTACAATCGTTTGTTGTAGTACGCTGTAGCCCATCTCATACGCCTTTGAGAAGACTCTCCGTGTTTTGTGATGTCGATGTAATCATCTACTCCTGAGTTTTCGTTTTTGAGTTGTCAACTTGTTTTTACTCGCCCGTTTCTTTGCGATTCTGAAAAAGCTAATTGCAGCCCTCTGCCGATTTCCATTTATCCATAATTGATTATTTCTAATCAGAAATCAAGTATCGCTTTCGGGAGTTCGTCAATGCGTGTGCTTCTTTCTACGTTACGTTCGGAGTACACGTGATGCACCATCATGATTCAGAGTTTTCACATTCTGCCTTCTCACCGCTCTCAGTAAAGCATAGAAAATTACGTATTTGATCTAATTTCCACGTTACGCAATCGCAGCCATCATCACTTCTGAAGGGATTTTCGTTTCCTTGGTGAACGATGCAATCGATCCCAGTCACCAGATCTCTTCGCATCAGCATACTTATCATTATCCAACAACCCCTGCTGGCTACGACCGAACACCATCCATCCCCCTAGCCCACGAGGGTGATGCAAATTAGGGGTACTTTTTCAAATTTGAATTTTGCTCACATACGTACCTAGGCGCACCAAGAGTCCCGCTCAAATCGAACCCTCGGAAAACGGACACCCGAATCCCAAATGTCATTGATTTTGCTTAAAAATTGTCCGAATTCGAATAAATTCGATTTCGCCGTTTTTCTTCGGTTCTTTTTTTTTTTCGTCTATCCCGGCACCGAGAAGGAGTCGAAATTCAGGGGCACACATGCAAATTTAATTTCCCATGGTGACGGATCGTTGGGTAGTCGGTCGTTCGACCCGTCGTCAGCGTTCGGCACGCTTTCAAAATGTGAAGAAAAATATGAATTTCCGTCCCTCTAGAAATAATTGCGATTTATGGTTTTGCATCCGGAGGGTGGCAGGCGGCGGTTGACCAAGAAGAAGAAGTAGAAGCAGCGTATCAAATTTTTCGAAATTATCATCTATCAACAGCTGCATTAGTTTTACTGCAGTTAGAAATTCAATTCAATATACATATTCAATTCAAAAAGTGAATTCCTAGATAAACTTTAGGAGGATCCTGGAATACTTTAAGACATCTCAAGCTGAATTTTGGAAGGAATTTCTGAATAAACTTTCGTAGGCACTTCATTGATTTTCCCTGAACATATTAATACTGTAACTTCCGGGAGAACTGCATAAGAAGTATCTAAAGCGGAGTACAAAAGAAACTTCTGAAAAAAATCTAGGAGAATTCCTGGATGATTTTTGAAAGAATTATTCAAGGAATAATTCCAGAAACAATATTTGAAATTCTTGAACAAAAAATTAGATGTTGAATCAAAATCCCTTTACCATAGCATTATTTGGACTAAAAGTCGAAAATCCCCATTAACTTTTTTGAGTAATTCGTGTTGGTACTCTTGAAGGCTTTTTGAAAATAATTATTAAAATTACTAGAAAAAAAATAATTGGAGCCATATTTTTATAAGAATTCAAAAAATATATATAATCATTTCTTGTTGGATGCTTATATTAATCTTGGAAATTTCCACAAATACCTTACAAAATACCCAAAGACATCCTGAAATATGCACGGATAAATTCCTGCAGAAGTTATTGAAGAATTTTCTCACAAATACTTTCCTGAATATTTTTAAAGCAAATTCTAGAGCTATTTCTGGGGAATTTCAGGACGCGTTTTTGGGTGAACTGATGGTTGTTTTTTTATAGAACACTTGAGTTGTTGATTTCAATTCATGAAAGAATCTCTGAAAAAAAATCTAGTGGAGTCGAAGAGAAAATATTTGTAGAATTTTGCGATGCATACGAGTGTGAATTCCTGAATACATTTCAAGCCGAGATGAGCTAGTGGAGGTGGAGTTTGCGGAAAACTCCTGAGGAATTCCTGGGGAATTTCCTGAGATAGTTTCAAAAATATTGTTCGAGGACATTCCTGGAAAGAAAGACTTGACTGAATTCGTAGGGAAGTTTCTGGAGAAATTCCTGGACTAATTACAGGAAGATTTCCTGAAGAAATCCCACCTACATTTTATAGAGGAACCCTGAAAGTATTTCAGAAAAAAATCCTGGGAAAACTTCAGGAAGGATAATTGGGAGGATTTTTGAGGATATTCTAGGGATAAATTCAAAAGGGATTTTAATAGACACTCTAGGATGAATGAACTGTGTAACGTCTAAAGAAGATTTTGAAGGAAAACCTGAAAATATCTGTAATTAATTTTTAGGGGAATTCATGTAGGTAACAATAAAGAAAGTTTTAATGAGGAATTCCTGTAGAAATTTCCAAATGAATCAGGGATTTGAGCGGTGAGCAGTTAACTGCATATTCCGAGTCTATGGGCCAAAATCTAAACATTCATATTTGGTGCCCAGGAAATAATTCAAAAATCAATTTATTTGTTTTTTTGTGCGAGTCATGGCGGATTTTGTACTGGGCAGAGCTGTCAAGCAGTTGAAATTAATATTGGGTATCAAAATAAAGTTATGGAAATCTGAAAAAAACCTTGACTCCGAAAAACATTCATTTTAAAAATGGAATTTTAAAATCAATATTTTTTCCATAATAAGAAAACGCATTTCCCGGAGAGACGCCTTTGGAATTTACAAAATATATTTTTAGAGAGCCTCATGTAGGAAATTAGCTGTTACAGATTTTCATTTTAAAGTTCATGGGAATTTCAGAAGAATTTCAGAGGGGTTCCCGCAAATTCGTGCCCAGAGAAGGTGGCAAGGGTGAGGTTTGGGGTAAATTCGACAAAAGGCGGAGGGGCATCTGGTATATCAGCCATTTCATAGAAAAACGATGTAGGGGAAAGTGAGGTAAGATGCCATTTTTCAAACTTTCATCGTTTTCAATGATATATAGCCTCATTTGTTAGGCTTCAAAGTGGTAACAGCAACTCGACAATATTTGCTCGATGCTCCAGTACAAATATTCACTAAACTATTGCATTTTCATCGATTTTGAAAACGGAAGTGGTGCAAAAAGGCCATCTTCCATGGGGTAAGATGTCACTTCATGAAAACATTCAAAAATTACATCTATCAGTTTTCGGGCTTTTTCGACTCATTTTCAACCCCCCCCCCCCCCACGTAGTACACTCAATACATGGGGTGTCGCACCCCTCCCCGCTAAACAATGGTCGACATATTTGAAAGACCCCTAACATGGATAGCGTAGATATCAACAACCATGCGCCTCCATATTTCCTTCAATCTCCTTGGAAACACATGGCTGGTAATGAAATCACCCGAAAACCTCAATTACAAGCACGAAAAACCGGAAGTTGCCAGTTTTCATTGGGAAATCATAATATTTTCCGTGGGTATGGTGACCAAGCATCTAGAAGAATGTTCAATGCAAACATATCTTGACACCATTCACCTATAGTCCCACTCAGGAATGATTTTATGAGTTGGGCCATTTTACCCCATCTTGGCATTTTGGGCTCTGTTCCCCTAGTGCAACTCCGATTGACGTGAAACCTGTTGGTGGGTTCGTAGTTCTTCGAAAATAAATAATTAGACCCGTATTTTTTTATTTCGTCATTAGGGTGATCAATTTTCAGATAAAATAATACTAACAATCAAGGTTTTTAAAAACTTAATTTTTTTAAGAAATAATAACTTTTGAATCAGTTGACTGATTTAAAACTTCTTTTTCTTTTGTTTGAAAGCTATTGAATTGTAATTTTCAAGGAAAAATACGATGAGGGTGCCAAATTGTGTTTAGTTGCAACAAATGAAATTAAAAGCCAAATTTTCCCATACAAAACATATTTTTAAATTTGATTGTATTTTAAATCCTTATACATGTATGGATACCAAAAAGACCAGGAATCACTCAAAAAACCAATACAAGCCATAGTTTTATGAGAATTTACAATATCAGGCAATTTAAGAGCAGCTAATTTTAAAATATATGACTCTCGATATTCAAAAAATTATATCTCAAAAACTGTAAAATGCATCTCTGATTTTTTGATATGTTACGCCAAATTTCTAGAATTTTCTGACAAAAAATTTACAACTAGGATACCTTTTTGGTCCCGAGACCATAAAAACGTGAAAAAACTAAAAGCAAATGCATATTTTTGCACCTAAACACAATTTGACCCCTTCAACGTATTTTCCTTAAACTACAACTCAACAACTTTCAAACAAAAAAGAAGAAGTTTAAAACCTGTCAACTGATTCAGAAGTGATGATTTTTTAAAACCTTGATTTTTAGGACCACCATATCTGAAAATTGGTCACCCTAATAACGAATTAAAAAATACGGGTCTAATTACTTGACGGGCCAGGAATTGAACCCAAGATCTTTTGCATATGAATCAGAAACGGTAGCCAGTAGACCACCTAACACTTATAACAAGAAATCCTATTTCAATTTTGCATACAAACTTTAAAAGCACGAATTTGACGAACGAAGCATCAAACAACGCTGCAGTTATTTATTCTGGCTCTGCCCATAATAATCCAAATCAGGCGCATTTGTTGAGGAATTTTGATGATTGGTGCTCTTAAACACGTCAATACAAGCCCAATTCAAGGAAATTTCGCTTGAAAGATTTCCATTTAGATCTCTGGGGCAATTTTCAGAAGATGTTGAAAATAGCTTCTGGAGGTCAACCCTGCGAATCTTAGCGACCCAGACAACCAATTTGCACGTATAATGAAGTTTATGTTCATGTTCTACGTACTTTTATGCGGTAAAGTTACATCGCATAAGATGCAGTAAAAGTGCCTTATGCGTACAAAAGTGGAGGCGCTATACGTGCATTGACGGAAAAATAATAACGATATATGACTTGAAGCGATATCTTATGCGATGCACGGTGTACACTATTACAACGTTATATGGCATCTTATGCAACTTTATAACATTCGAAAAAAAAACAATTCTTGTCACCTTAGTATCGGACTAATAACCTTTGGATTATCGAGCCACACTTCACACTTAACACCAACTCCTACTTATGAAACACACTGGCTAATTGCCATGACATTCTAACTCACCTCAGTATTTGTAGGAATGCACTTCATTTCCCTGCGTTGTACGTGTTCGGCAGGCTATCTGGAGCTCAATATGACGAAGCGTGGTTTCCCGCACAGTTATCACTACCCCTCTATTGCTAGCAAAACCCATTGTTAATTATCAGGTCAACCAAACAAAAATGATGACTTTGTAACTTGATTTGTCACCATAATGATGACTGCTGACTTTCTTGTAGCTTTTTGGCGCTCCAAAAGCACCTCTATCATTGTTATCACGAATCACATCGCAATATGCCAACGTTAACGATTCTAGCTTATGCGAGTTTGTATGCACATTTTAACGAGTTTATTTTACTTTTATGTGATTCAGTTTATACACCAATGCGAGATAAACTGACATAATAAGAAAAGTACCAAGCGAAGTCGTATAACCATCGCAGTACGTAATTATGCGAATTTAATTGACACTTTGCGAGTTTGCTCGAACACATCGTCTACTACGATTTAGTCATACACGATAAAAGTTAATTTGCACTCTTATATCGTCCCCTTAATGCTAGAACTAGGTAACTCGAAAATCATAGTTTCGAGAAAAACGACTTTGAAAATTTTACAATTTTTCATGCTGTTGTTTCAAAGGTATGGAGCCTTAAAATAATTATTTTTTAGCATTGATTGCTTATTCAGCTTCTACTCTTTCTGCTACAAGAAAAAGTTTTGAACTATTTTGGTTCAAACGTTTGATAAAAACAATAAATGGTTGAAAAATAGTCGAGTTACCTAGTTAGAGCACTCAAAATGTAATATAAATAATGGAGAAGATGTTCTGAGATACCTAGTTCTTACCACTATTGATATCATTCTTTTCAGTTCTCTTGTTGCAGTATGCAAATTTAAAAGGGTTGACATATTGAAATTACCGTGTAATTACTGAATTTGCTAGGATGCCTGCTTTATCACCACATGACACCTCAAAATGTTCATAAAATAATCGTCTACGAGCAATCACAGTTTTCAGCTAAATCAATTCAAGTAAAATATTTTAAGTTTTTAAGCCTGAAATGAAAAACAGTAGTAGATTTCCAATCTACTAGCAAAAAAATAACAAGTAACATTTCCACGTCCAAGCGTCCGATAGCTTTTACCCTGTGCGGTTGGAAATAGATATGATTTTCTTAGTTACCTAGTTATAGCACTCAGTTCTTGTATTCTACACTGAGATACCTAGTTTTGGAATTGGTGAATATTTTCGTTGTTTATAATCGTATTTCATTGGTCTTTGGATATATTATAGAGCTCAAAAAGCTCGATATAATGGTATGTTCAACTCAAAAATGTCAAATTTCGAGTTACCTCGTTCTAGCAAGGGGACGATATGATTTTATCAGATATATGTATCGCAATAAGTTCAAGAAATAACATCATATGCGATGAAAATTGCCCCTCAGCCGTACAGATATGCGATAGTGACTTAAAATAATCCTTTATACGATGTACAGCGTTGTCTGGAATTATCAAGAAATGTAACTTAAAAAATAAACATGGAGGGTTTTCTATATTATGTTATTTGAATTGATTTTTCAAGCAACTGTTGTAGAACATTTTTACCTAGGTCTGGATTGAGGTTGTCGAGGCCCGAGAAATAGACTTTTCCTTTCATGACAAAAATGGTGAAAATCGAAAAACTGAATGGCTAAAACTGAGGATTGAGTTAAATTTTTGAATGATTTGGCATTGAGAAACATAGATGAAAGTTCATTTTAAAATTTTAGAAATGAACATTTTTTCGCCAAATTTTACGAAAAATTCCGGTCAGAAATTCTCTTGGGAGTTACGGTCGAGTTACGTTTTTAGCACAATATTGTCTCAAAGTTTTCGGAAACCTCATTATTTTTTTCCCACGAGTGCATCCAAAAAATTCAACACAATTGAAGGGCCCAGAACCATTTTGAGCTGAGCATATCAAAAAATTCTGCAAATATCAGGCACTTTTTTAAGATTTTTTTTGCGATGATTAGAAAAATTCCAATAAATCCTAGGGTCAGTTTTGAAACTTCATACATTTTGTATGGGATGAAGATTTGGTGAAAAACTTTGAACCTTATTTACTTAAAAGTGGGTTTTTGTCACGCTGAAACTCACTGCAATAATTAAACTGAAACATCTGTCAGTACGTACTCTCGTAGAATAGATTTTACAACCTGCGTTTTTACCTAGGTTTTACAATGCCTTCAAAATGCACAGGTCTGTTTCAAATCGGATGCAAAATAGGGGACCTTTATTTCGTTTTGTCCCTTGCTTATGCCTACCATAGAGCACAGGTTTTACGCTACTGTTGGCATTGTAAAACATTTGCGTGTGCGAGTAGGAAAAAATAATGAGAAGAACTCTGGAAAAGGGAACCGAAAAACGCATTAAAATATGTAACAATAAATCGAAATCAATATTCAATTTTGCAGCAGAGCTCGAGCAGCAGTGAGCCAGGCGATGAAGGAGGATATTTTTTTCCGTCTACAACGCATTTAATGAATATTTTCATTGTGAATTGGAAATCCATAAAATGGAAACGGTAATGATGGTGATGAACCCTCATTCGCTCGATTGCTCGAATCGAACGATTCCAGAATCACACATTTAACCGTTACTGTTAAGTTTTTCAAATTTGAAAAACAAGACTAAATCGAATCTTCGAACAACAGTACTTTCCTCATGAACGCAAAAACTTGGTCACCCAGACATGTGAAACATTACTAAATAAATGTAATTATCTCATGAGGGCGGCCTCACCGACGTGTCCCCTTGCCAAGTTTAATCAAATTGATGACAATCGGTACCGGGCACCGAACCGATGATGATGAGCAGACCTTGTTCCACAAATTACTACGCACTTGCTGGGGCACTGCCTGCCCGCACTCGTGTCCTAATGATGGACGGCCCGTGTGTGTGAATTAGTCATATTTCTCTACGATACATTTATGTTTTTTTTTTTTTTCATTTCCGAGGGTGGACGAGTTTCAACAACAATGTGGATAATGTGTGGGCACCCACGAAAAAATCGATGGTTGGTGAAATAAAAACTTCAGCGATAATGAGTTCAAGATAGCAGCAAGCCCAAACCGAAGCTTTGTGGTTTGAATGTGAAAAATCGATAGAGATAAAGCGAGCTGGTGCATTTACATATTGGGTTCATAGGTCGGGGGAAGAGCGATTTGATTCAAAAGCAAATTTAATGACATTGAGTGATCTATTGCGCTATGGGAGCTGATTAGGAATCCATGGGGAAGGAGACAGGAATGGATTGTAGCTATTGGAAAAGTTTCTGAAAAAAATGTGTTATGTCTAATTGCGTGCATAGTCACCATCCTGTCCTAACCACCAATTAATCATTACACATCGGCATTCATTTTCTTTATATATCATGAAGAATTGATTTTATTGCTGTTGAAATACGGCTGTAAAGTTGACTCTAATGATTAACAGCTACGCAATCTTGGGATTTTCCCGGATTTTTTTTCAGGAATTTCTCCAAGAATTTCTCAAGGAATTTCTTTGGAGATATCTCCCTGAATTATTCCGGAATTTGTTCCAGGATTTCCTCTAGGACCCACATCAGGAACTCCTGCTGAGATTCCTTCAGGAATTGCTTCGATAATTACCCCAGGAATTCTTCTGAGAATTTCTCCAGGAGTTCTCCAGGAATTCCTTCGGATTTCCTCAGAGAATTTTCCCATGAATACCTGCATGAGTTCCTCCGGGAATTACTCCATGTATTGCTCCGGGATTTTCCTCAGGAATTCTTTCAAGAATTTCTCCAGGCTGGATTTCTTCGAGAATTTTTCTAGGAGTTCCTCCAGGAATATTTTCGGGAATGTCTCCAGGAACTCCTTCGGGAATTTCTTTAGGAAATCCGTCAGGAATTGCTTCGGAAATTTCTTACAGGAGACATTCCCGGAGGTATTCATAAAGGAAGTTCTAGAGGAATTCCGGGAGAAATTCTCGAGTGTTTTGTGATAAAAAAAAATCACAGGACTTCCTGAAGAGATTCCTGGAGAAATTCCGAGAGGATTCTCTTGAATAAAAAAACCGACAGTTTTCCTAAAAAAAATTGTTAGTGAAATTTTCGGATAACATCTCGGAAAAAAGGTCCGGAGGAATTCCTTGAAAAAATCCCAGAAAAACTCCTGCAGAAATTGCCGAAGTCCTAGATGAACTCCTGGGGAAATTTCCGGAGGAATTCCCGGAGCAATTCCTGGAGGATTTCCTGGAGGAACTTCTGGATGATGTCCTAGAAGAATTCCCGGAAAATTTCCTGAATAAATTCTTGGAGGAAGCTCTTGAGGAATTCCCAGTGAAATTCTTGGATAAATTCCCGCTGGAATTCCCAGAGAAATCCCTGGAAAAATTCCCGGAAGAGTTCCTAGAGAATATTGAAGGGCGACAAAATTTGTCTGCAGGGGGTCAAAGACGGTGTTAAAGTATTGCCTCTTGTACCACCCTACTAGACCGTTACTATCCTGCAAAATAACTCTTGGCTTGCTAGTATGCTGAAAATGGAATACTTCTTGTTCATTAGGGTGTTCATACAAAAAATATTATTTTCTTGAAACTTGACGGAACCTATCGAATAATATCAGAACCAAGGACACTAGATACGTCTTACTTCCTCTTAACTTTCGAAACAATTTGCTGGACGTTTTCCGATTTTTGAGATAATATTGTTTGAATGTTTTGATTGCTGGTGTCACCTATCGTCGCCATTGCCGGATAGATCTTAACCTGCCGAACAATTTTACAGAAAACGCCATGG
Organism: Aedes albopictus; assembly: GCF_035046485.1. Classification (NCBI taxonomy): domain Eukaryota; kingdom Metazoa; phylum Arthropoda; class Insecta; order Diptera; family Culicidae; genus Aedes; species Aedes albopictus. The sequence continues at coordinate 190,819,919 of NC_085138.1, forward strand.
TTTTAGCTTATTACAGTTACGAGATACACGTGTTTAAATATAATACACAATGTGCCACCAAGGGAATAAATCATGAATCAAAGACTCAACTATCAGACAGTTTTTAGCTTGCTGAAGAACTTTGTTGAAGACGGCATCATTCTATCTTATCAGGATTTTGAGATATAGAAGTTTGAAGATTTTTGACCCTCGCGCCACCTAGCGGACGATTCTCGAATCAAAGACGCCATTGTCAGATAGTTCTTACCCTGCTGAACAACTTTGCTGAAAACGGCATGCTTGTACCTCATTAGGGTATCGAGATATACGTGTTAGAATTTTTCAGACACAATGCGCCACCTAGCGGATAAATCTTAAGCCAAAGACCTTACTATCAGATAGTTCTGAGCTTGCTGAAGAATTTTGCCGAAGACAACATCATTCTATCTTATCAGGTTTCCGATATATGAGGGTTTGAACATTTTTGACACTGGCGCCGTCTAGCGGCCGAATCGCGAACCAAAGTCGCCGTTGCCAGTTAGTTCTTAACCTGCCGAACAAATTCGCCGAAGACACTATACTTCTACCTCATCGGGATCTTGATATAGACGTTGCGCAAAGTATGTGCCCAATTTTGGTACCCCAAGATAATCCGGAATAACTCCGGAACCATGTGGACCAGGTACCCATGTCCCCGGCATCATAAACTAGAAGAGTTTTTCGGGAAGTTGTGAAAATTTCATCAAAATCCATCGAAAAACAAAAAAGTTATGACCATTTTTGTGCTTTTCCGAAGGGGGGAAATGTACGTTGACTGGATGAAGGATAATTCCTGAAAAACAAGAACATTTTAAAGGACCTTGGATATAATATGCTGCACATGGCTGTATGGCAAAAAGCAAGATATTCAACTCATGAACTTTTGTTGTTATACTATAAAAAAATAATTACAAAACAGCTTCAAGGTTTTTGTTGGAAATTTTGATAAAAGTTTCTTTCTTAAGAAATATTTTCTCTTTTTTTTGCCTTGACCTTCACTAGAATTGGTATTCACTCTCCAGTACTGCGTGAAAGCACGTTAACAACTTTTGGTGAATGTTGCGGAAAAAATTCTGACTGATAATTGACCTAGACCATCCTGACACTATATCATGAACTGTCCTTCATTATACGTTTTAGGGATTATTTAAAGAAACCTAAGAAATTAAAATGTCTCATAAATCACCTTTGCCAAATCTTCACACTGTGTATCGTTCTCAAAATCCTATGAAAAGTGATCCTTAACCGGGTACATGAGAAGATTGACGCAACTCTCCGACGGCAACGAGCAGAATTCTGTGTCGAACGATCTTGTGTGGACCATATTGTCTCGCTCCGTATCATTCTGGAGCAAATGAATGAATTCCAAGAGTCTCTCTACCTAGTGTTCATTGATCACGAAAAAGCTTTCGACCGTGTCTCTCACGGAAACATGTGGGAAGCCCTCAGGCGCAAGGGTCTCCCTGAGAAAATCATCGGCCTCATTGAAGCACAGTACAGGGCATTTTCGTGCAGAGTACTGCACAACGGTGTTTTGTCCGATCCCATCCAGGTCGTTGCTGGAGTGAGGCAAGGATGTATCCTATCACCGCTACTGTTCCTTATCGTAATCGACGAGATCCTGGTAGGTGCGATTGACCGTGAACCAAATCGTGGATTGCTTTGGCAGTCCATTACCATGGAGCACTTAAATGACTCCGAACTGGCTGATGACCTTGCTCTCCTAGCTCAACGGCGCTCTGATATGCAGAGCAAGTTCGATGATCTTGCCAATCGCTCCTCAGCGGTAGGTCTTACCATCAACGTCAACAAGACTAAATCGTTGGATGTAAACACCGTCAACCCTTCCAGCTTTGCGGTAGCTGGGCAACCAGTGGAGAATGTTGAAAGCTTCCAATATCTTGGTAGCCAAATGGCGGCCGATGGCGGCTCCAAAATCGACATAGGTGCACGGATCAAGAAGGCTAGGGCTGCTTTCGCGAGTTTAAGAAATGTAAGGAAAAACAACCAGATTAGTCGACGCACCAAAATCCGAATTTTCAACTCGAACGTGAAATCTGTGCTGCTATGCGGCAGTGAAACCTGACGTGAAATATGTGCTGCTATGCGCCAGTGAAACCTGGTATGTATCAGTGGAGAACACTCTACGGCTGCAGGTCTTCGTCAAAGATGCCTGCGGTATATAATTCGTGCATGGTGGCCTCACAATTGGATCTCCATCGTCGATGTCATCAAAAGCCGATCGCGACAGAGAATCGGGAGCGAAAGTGGAGGTGGGTCGGCCACACTCTACGCAGGGGCGGAAACGAAATCTGCAATCAAGCGTTAGACTGGAACCCAGCAGGACATCGCAGCAGAGGCAGACCCAGAGGCTCATGGCGGCGCAGCCTCAACAACGAAATCAAGCAATTCGACAGAAATTTCTTTCTTTCGGCCCTCTGCAGCACCGTGGGCGCCCAGGACTGAAAGTAAGTAAGTAAGTAAATCTTCACATTTCCTGGTTGTAAGAGCATCCAACAAAACATAAAACATAGCGACCCGTGTAGTGCAGAAGCAGAACGCGCAACATTGACAATAATGATGATGTTGATGATGCCAACAGCAATGCCGGCTTCCAACGACAAGGAGGCGATACGGTGTCAAACGCTTTGCCACCATTTAGACCCCTCTTTTGGAGTCCGATGTTCCTTATCAGAACGCAAGTCTTGGGATTCAGTTCGCGTCAATGGGTAGGAGAAACCCATCGTCGTCGTCGTCGTCGTCGTCTTCGTCGGCGAGGACAATGATGATGATGCTTTCGATGATGGGAGAAAGGCACACTCGTCCCAGCTTATACCACTGGCACTGTGATGCGGCGACAGAAGAAACAACGTGCCGTGGCCCAGATTATGGCGAAGAAATCTGTTTTGCATACTTGATTTAATTAAATCATTTGTAGCAGCAGATAATCGCTTCGTTTTATGACACTCAAATTTCGGAGATTTTCACACCCACACCGGAAGTGCCTCGGCTCTGCTGTGCGGAACAACAGTTTCCAGCTCAGTTTACATGCGAATGAGCTGTTGAATGTGAGGAACTAGGTAGGTATGTGTGCAAGCTGTCGTAGAAGGAAGCATGGAAATTGTTATAAACTGTAAAGTGCTACGACATGAACAAATTAGTACTTTATAAGAGCTTGTTATTCCATAGGATAGAATGTACGCAAATGCATAACCCACATCCTCAAAATAAATAGAATTCTAGACCTAGGAGTCCAACCACAGTTTTTGAACTGGTAATCCCATTTCATTCATAAAAAGAATAAACCAACGACGACGATTTGAATGCCAAACACGAACAAACACACGCACAAATGCAGACTCTTGTGCCTCCCATGCTTGTTGAGCACCGCTCCTACTACAGCGCCAGTAACAGAACTCATCGCAGTTTCGCTCATAGCTCTCGATATAGTCACCTAATTGTTAGATCAAGATAAGTCCCAACGTGAGCAAATGTTTTCGTCTTAGCAGCCAGCAGCGCGTAGTCGCGACGCCCTCGTGTCGCATCACCGGAGCCGCCCCGTCGTCGTCGTCGGCATTTGGTGCGAGCATGAAAAGTATCCTTTCGACACATTACAAGCCGTGTTGCGTTGACTGGTTGGTTGATTGTTGTTAAAATCACGCAACCCTTGAGCAATCGGTGCGTTGGTTGGTTGGCGGCGTTCCTTCGACACCAGGCTCTAGCAAGCGACTCGGGATGGTGGTAGGATCCTTGTTGAACTGTGGATCAGGGGTGCTTATACCGGGCTCGGCGGTACAAACATGCCTTAAGGCAGGTACAAGCACACTTTAAAATAGTTTTATTTCCGTTGCGTATACAATGAAACTGCTTCCCATCGCTATATTCTTATTGATACCGGGGCCAAAAACTCCACCTCTGGCATGTTTATCCAACTTTTACCTATCAGTATGAAACATAGAGCTTTCATTACAGAACACAAGGAGTTGCATTGTCGAATGCTTTCTAAATTTTGAGAATAGCAACAACAGCTACTTAAGGCTACGTCCTTAGTTTGCAGCGATTTTTCAACTTCACTCATTTTATGGACTGCAACGAAGATTTCTTTGAGTATTTACTATAGGAAATACTAAGAAAAATTAAGAAAACTTTAGATTCCTAACAGCTCCTGGAAAAGTAAATTGAGAACGAATAAATTATTGAAGTATTTTCTGCATTAACTTTTTTAGAGGGTATCATTAAAACTAAAACTTCTGAATTAGCATTAGGAAAACCAGCGTGAATAACCTGGGTAGATGCGCACTCATCGAAAAGAGTGGGCCCTCTGGTGAAACCTGACCTGGCGGAAGATTGAGGAGCGCTGACAAGCGAAGGCCACAATAGAACGGCAAAAACCAGAGCAGCCACATCCATATTCGAGTCCCGTCAACAGTGTTCGGCTCTAGAAAAGGAAGTCAAACGCTGTTGCAGACAGGATAAGCGAGCGTGGTTGGACTCCCTGGCTGACGAAGGGGAGAACTTCGCCACAACCGGTGAAATCCGCCTCCTCAACGATATCTCATGACGCCTGAGTGGAGCAAGTATGAATCCGAGGATGCAAATGAAAGACGTTACTGGACGGACAGTTACTCTCCGACCCAACTGACCAGTTAAAACGTTGGTTTGAGCACTTCTTCAAATTTCGGCGTCCAACGAACCAACAACATCTCGGCATGAGCCACCTAGAGTACGGCGCATCACCCGCGTCAACTCTGAGGCATAATCACTACAGGATGTTGATACAGCCATCCGAAGCATAAAGTCCAACAAAACTCCCGGGGTCGATCGCATATATCAGCAGAGATGCGCAAATGTTCCATGAACTATTGAGTACAATCTGAGACACCGTGACTTTTCCGGCCGACTGGATGCAGGGCGTCTTAGTGCAGGTTCCCAAGAAGGGGGATCGACTGTGGACGACAACTGGCTTGACATCATGTTACCTTGTATTGTTCTCAAAGTCTTGTACAGTAAGTAATTCTAAATCGATTACAGGAGAATATAGGCGTGTCTCTCTGGGGACAGCAGGAAGGATTCCGTGTCGGATGAACTTATGCAGACCTTATTGTCAAGCTCCGTATCATCCTGGAGCAGTTAAACAAATTCCAAGAGTCCCAAAATTTGGTATTCATCAATTACGAAAAAGCATTCGATCGTCTGAACCACGATAATCTGTGGGACGCTCTGAGACACAAAGGAGTTCCGGATAAAATCATTAACCTCAACGCAGCGTAGTACGAGGCTATTACATGTACAATCCTTTTGCAGCCATTCACGTATTTGAGCGACTTCAATTTGACCGATGAAGTTCCTGTACTAGCCCAACGGTGGTCTATCATGCAGAGTAAGCTCAACGACATGGCCGAACACTGCTCTACGGCACGGGCTTAACCATCAACGTTAGCAAGGCCAAATCGTTGAAAATCAACATGGACAACCCCCTCCAACTTTATAGTATAGCTTGGCAAGCAGTAGAGAAGGTCTAAATCTTTCAATACCTTCGGAATCTGGCATCAGGACATCGCAGCAAAAGCAGACCCAGGCGCTCGTGGGGGCGAAACCTCAACAAAGAAATCAAGGAAGTCGACCCAGATCAAGACTAAAGCGAGTAGCTGCCCAGGATGGAGATCTTTAACGTTGGTCCTCAGAGGTGCTCAGGATGCGTAACAAATTAGGACAAATAACAGAACCAATGATGAGGTTTATGAGAGTTGTTTGAAGTATTATGAGTGAACTGCTAATCAACAACTTACACGGAGATCGGCTATACTAGAGACAAAATAATTTCTTCTTCTTTGTTTTCTTATTTCTGACACTAGGTGCCCACTGGAACTTGCTCAGATGCGTTTCGGTTTTACATGGCTTTCACGTTCATTTTCTACAGGGGATACACAAAATAACTGGGACAGGTAAAATTTTCACTTTTCAAAAAATGTTCAACTCGCTGTAACTTTTCGAAAAGAACATCAAATATGCTCAAATTTTTACTGTAAGTTCATCAACTAGTTGTGTATCAGTGATTAAAATTTGGAAAAGATCGGGTCATTCTACACGAGATTATAAAAATTCTAGAAAAAGGTATAATTATCCGATAGCCAACTTTGAGCTGTTATATCTCCGGATTCAATGAACCGAATGCAATGCAATTTTGATCATTTATGACTAATATAACGAACTTAGAAAAACAGTCTACTTAATTTGAAATTATTAATAAAAAAGTTATGGCGGTTTCATTTATTCTATGTTTTTTTAGTAAATTTATCTATTTTTCATATGCATCCCATTACTTTTTCAATTTAATGCCGGTTGTTTTGTTACTTCCTTTCAAAACATATTCATATTGAAGTCATTTAGAGGGAATTTAAATGAACTATAATTAGTATCTCGAATTTTGAAACGATGATGTAGTTTTGGATAAATTGGTGGTATATTAGAAAAAAATCCAATCGTTATAATTTTATTTCGTGTAAAGAATTTTAAGTTTAGTCAAAAGTTTTTAATAGCTCATTATATAAGTCTTAAATGATCAAAATTTCATTGAATTCGGTTCATTGAATCCGGAGATATAACAGCTCAAATTTGGCTATCGGATTATTATACCTTTTTCTAGAACCTTTTTAACTTCGTGTAAAATGGCTCGATCTTTTCCAAATTTTGACCACTGATACACAACTAGTTCATGAACTAACAGTAAAAATTTGAGAATATTTGATGCCGTTTTCGAAAAGTTACAGCGAGTTGAACATTTTTTGAAAAGTGAAAATTTTACCTATCCCAGTTATTTTGAGTATCCCCTTGTAGGTGTGGAACCCGTTGTCCAAATTCATCCTGGAATTCAACAAAAATTTAATCCTAAAGATCCTGGTTCTTTTCGAAGCTTGCCAGGAATTCTTTCAGGATTTTCATCGACGATTTCTACTGGGATTCCTGTATCCTATTTTGTCTGAGATACCCCCTAGAGGAAATCTCTTGGGTTTCTTCTAGGTAATCTTTGGGGATTGGTTCAGAAGTTCTTTTGGGACTGCTTAAGGGGTTTCTTCTGGAGTTCCTTCAATAATGTTTCTGGGATTACAAGTCGTAGGATTTTCTTTGGTTATCTAGCTCTTAAAATACGTCAAGAAGTATTTTGTCTGAGGACTCTGATTCCTTTGTGTAATCTTATGAGATTCTTCCAATTTGCAATTTCTAATAATTCCTCTAGAAGAACCTTTGAGTTTCCCTAATCGGTACCATGTGAAATTCCTTCGAGAATTTTTCTGGGATTCCTCCAGGTAACCTTGTATGATTCTGCTTGGTTATCTCTTGCAATGCGTTGACAACATTGTTTAAGGACTTTTCAAGCAGTTCCTCTTAAAATTCATCCAGTTCCCTCGAAAATTGCATAGTTTTTCCTGAGATTGCTCCTGGAATTTACAAATTCTTTCAGTAGCTTCTTCTGATATATCTTTAGAAAATTTCGTACGAAGTCAGTTGGTTTTCACGGTAATCTTGTGGATGCTATCGACTGGTAATTTTTTGCTTGGGGGTTTTCCGGCCTTGCAGTCTTCGGTGCAGTCAAAACGACATATATTTTCAATGCCCGACGTTGGTTTAATCTTGGGATTGAGACTTGATGAGACATTTTCGTTTGGATACTCAAAAAAGTTCCTTACCTCTGAGATTTCTACAGAAGCTCCTTCCGGGGAAAAGGCTCTGATATCCCCCTATAAATTTCTACGGGGACTCAGAAGATGCACTAAGAATCGCCATTCCTTAAGGAGTCCCATCCAGGTTTCATTTAAGGAATCCTCTTGAAATTCATCCAGCATGAGGTTCACTTGTTCCCTCTGAAAGTTATCCAGGTATTACTTCGAGTTTCTGTGAAAGTTCTTACGGAAATTCTGCCTGGATTTTTTTTCTGAAATTCCTTCAAAAAATCATACTGAGCTTTCTGCACGAGGATTTTCTCCAGCAATTTTTTCTAAAATTCCTTCAGACACGTGGTTGAAATTTCTTCTGGATTTCCTATTGAGTTTCTTCCAAGAGTTTCATCTGGGAATCTTCAAGAAATTTCTACTGAAAACCCTTAATGAGTTCCTTCTGAAAGTCATCATGAAATTCTTTATAGGAATTTTAAGAAATTCTATTTGAGGAACTCATAGGAGTTCATTTTAGGAATACTCTAAGAGATCTTTTTCGATTCCTCCAGAAGTTTATTATGGGAATCTTCCAGGAGGTTATTTGTTTAGGAATCCTACAGAACTTCTTTCTTGAAATACTCCGTGAGTTGGCGCCGTCCACAAATAACGTATTGCTCTAAGGGGGAGGGGGGAAGTATGGCCGAGCGTTACTGACCTTACAAAAATTTCGGGTTTTCATACAAAAAAAAAGCGTTACGGAAGGAAAGGGGGGGTCGAAAAATGTTGGTTTAGCGTTAGGCAATAAATGGATGCTGCCCTAGGAATGCTCCGAAAATTCCTTCTGAAAATCAGCCAGGAGTTCTTAATGAAAAATTACCATAAATCCATAAATTGCTTTTAAAAATCTCCCAGGAGCTCTTTAGAGGGATCCCTTCAGAAGTTCCTTCCCTGAATACTGCAGAATTCGATTTTTTGGGATCGCAGCAGGATATCGTTGATGGAATTTTCCATGAGTTATTTTTTTTTTTTTGGAATCCTCTAAAAATTCTCCCTAAAAACCCTAAAGGGGCTCCTTTTTGGAATCTTTCAACTGTTTCTTCTGGAAATCCTTTTGGGTATTCTCAAGGAAACCCTAGAGAAATCCCTAGTTCGAATTCATGACGCTAGGATAAACTCCTGGCATAATTCACGAATGGAATTCATGCACTAATCCTTACCTGTGAAGCTACCCTTGACAAAAAAGCTTGTTAAGATATTTCTGCAATCCATAACGACCAGTTTCCGTATTAAAGAAACAGGTAAAAGAATAATCAATTTCAAAGGGAGTAATAATGCCAGAATATGGTATGATGTAGGTGAGAGCATGTTGTTTTTTTCTGTTTACACTACTAGTTCCAAAAGCTCTTTTTCATTTGGCATAAGACCATTTCCCATAGAGCCATTTGGCATAATTCCGTTTGGCATAATTAGACTCCTCCCATCCCAATCGGCTATGTGGATTTGTATATGTAATGTTAAACGGCCTTGTGCCAAATAATGTGATCATTTATTTGAGTCTTCTAAAAATTGTGCGAAAATTTTCGTTCAAAAATAAATTAATTATAAGATTAATAAATAGGTTTTAGAAGTCATACACAAAAATCGCCAAAACACGATATTCAAGTTTTTTGTTGTTCCCTGTTGGGAAAATTAAGCCACTGCGTCCAATAAGCTGAACTTTTGTGGCATATTCAAGTTACAGAGTTGAGCTAAAATAAAGAAGAAGATTGATTATAGTCATAGGGCAAAGCTGATCAGTAGCAACTAAAACGCTCCGTCAGTTTAAAACAATGAGAACCCCTTCCCAAGACAGTCAGCGATAGAGAGAAACTGCAGGACAGGGGGCAATGCGTGCGTAAGACGCACCGAGAGTAGCCGAGTGGCGGTGCTCAATGAACATATTTTGGAGGCATAATTTCCCTACAATCATAAATTATACATCCGAACGGGGGGTCGAAACCAGGGCAGGGGTCAGGCAATAGGTGCCTAATAGTGATGAATTAGACGACGACGGATGATCGCTTTAAGAATTACAATCCCCCCAGGTTGTGATGGCGGCGCAGTTGAAACGATTAACAAACGCGGTGCTCTAATGATGTGTGTTTTCTTTTTCGTTCGTTGGTTGTTTGGGCTACGCTTCTGAGGCGGGATGTCATCGATGATGGGCTGTTTCCCAGACTGATGGTTCAGTTTTTTTTTTCTTTTTGACGTAGATTTCAATGGGTCTTCTTCGTTTGGTCGTTGTTCAGTTTAGGATTTTCAATCAAGCGCCAGAGATTGAGTTTGTGTAGTTCTGATCCTGATTTCGGGTTTTTGACTTTAAAAGTTGTTTTTCTTCACTGATGTTGGTCTGAATGAAACATGTATCTATTACAATTGTTGACAGAATGCACTTCTGATTGCATTCTCTTTATTAGGTAACAATTTTTCCCAGTGTGTTCTGCTGTCGTCTGAGTTTTAATTATAACACTTCATATATCACCCGAATTGAATATTACAAATATATGAAATATTATTAATTAAAGGTAATTCGATAACGAAGTTCTAAAAAAGTTACGTTTGTCTTGAATGGTTTGTTTCCTCTACCGACGAATGTAGTGCTATTGTTGCTTCGTCCCTTTCACTCTGTCTCTCTCTATCTCATCTTTTATCAGTTTGTCAGCAATTGCTAAAAGGCACACAGCGTTTTACAGTTTTATATTGTTCGATAGCAATCGCCGATTTTTCTGCTCTCAAGCCCTATAATTCCGGTCCGGGTGATGCTCTCCACACACCACAAGTCACGCGTTCATTTTCTGGATTTTGCTTCTGATCGGTTTATTTTTGGAGTGCTTTTTCGGTTCAGTGTGGTAATCGCTTGGCGAAACCTTCCGAGGTATGTCTTGGTTTGTTGCTTTTACCTCGGGCAAGTGCGGAGGATTTTGACTTTGCTTTATAGTTTTCTCGTGCTGCGAGTGTTAGTTTCTACGAATAACGGCGGAAGCAATAGAATATTTGTAACAAAACTTGGTTTCCATTTGTTTTGATAAAGGTTTACGCTCAAGATTTTGACTAGCAAATGGTACTATAGACTAGAAATGTCAATATGAAATAAAAATACTGGTTCCTGCTCACGGTTATGTACATCTATACTACATAGGAGTGTGTTGTTCTGCTGTTCGGGGTGAACTGGTAACTCTTTTGGTTTTGTTTGTGTTCTTTATGACTAATGCTATTCTACTTCTACAATAATGGCATAGAATACCTGCTGACTTTTTTTTTCTTTTAGTTAATCACGACTAGTTTGTTTCTTTAGTTTTACGTATTGTTAAATCAATTCAACGTTTATTAGTTTCTTTCGGGTTGAGGTATTTCATGGCATGTTGTTTGTCAATGTATTATCTTAAACGCTTGCATCTGTGTGTTCTCTATAAAATTGTACTTTAGGTTTTGATTTCACCGCTATTGGTAACCAAAGGACATGGGAATGTTAACAATAATACCCAAATTTGACTAGATTCGTAGGTTAATTTCTACTCCATGTTCTAAAAGATTAGTTGGTTGACTTGTACTTCGATTACCCTGAGTTATGGTTTGGTTCCATCGATTGAGTGTTATTCACACCATGATGCATATTTACGATTGTGCCCCTTTGAGCAAAACTAATCAATATTTAGTGAAAGCAACCCGTTGAATTTTGGTAACTTAATTCATGCTCGACCGGTTTCAAGTCTTTCCTGCTCAGACTTACATGCAAGCTTAACACAAACTGTGATTAGCTCTCCAGTGCCAGTGGTAAATATCCTTAAAAAATCTATCATACCCGAAGAGATACTTTCTTTCTGCTAGTTTTACTCATAATAGGAACTTTGTTAGAACATCACCAAGGATTTCTCCTTCCTTCGATCCTTCGCATGCTTAGTATTATATGTCAGCTAGTACCATAACTCCCTAATAGCATATATACTGTTCAACATCGATTTACCTCAATTCGCTATATCAAGCAATACTTCGGCTTTTATTCAGCACAGCTTGGAAGTTAAATCCGAGACATTTTTGCAGTTGAAAATGTACTATTTCATAGATGTCAAAGGAATGATTTGTGTGGAATTACTGTTTCTATGAGCTTAAAACAAACTTCACATAATGTGTGGATCTAATCTCGGTCCGTGAAACTTTCCACATTTTTCTTCCACAAGCAAATTTGCAATTAAATTGTAACCGATGGATTTGCCTGCTATCACCGGCTTTGCGGTGAATCCTTTTCCTTCGTCGAACCTTCCCTTCTGAATAGACACCTCTACACAACGATACATCTACTAGCAATTAAATATTTATACATTTTGATTTTGTTCTCCTTACTGCTATTTTCACCTTTTCTTCTAAGTAGGATTAATGTTTTCTTTTCTTTCTTCCTCTCCGGTTACCCTAGAGATGAATGTGTACGTATTTGCGGATTTCATTCTTCTTATTCAAAAAAAACACCTCTCTGCGACATTATTTTAGAACCGAGCTACTGCTGCAGATGCTGCTCGGTTCCGCTCCCATCTGGAAGCGACCGGCGGGCGGCGCACGAACAAAAGCAATTTACGCTGCCATTATTCGGGAACCCTTCCCCTAGGCAGGGCTAAGCGTGAACGATATTGTCATCGGAGAAAGGATACGCTCCTTAACAGGTAGGAAAACAACAGCTGGTACAAACCTGTTTGCGGCGGCGAACGTTGCTCCTCCTTGTTCGTCGGTGCCGTCCTTGGAGGAAGCAGCTGACGAAGATTCTTCGATCAGGAACGACTGCATCAGAAGTGGTCCGGCCTGTTGGGGTAAAGCATAAACGGCCGGTCGCTGGGTTAGATTGGCCATTTCCGAGAGGATGGAGTTTTGTTCGGATCTTGGCGATGTAGACTTTGGCGACTCACGAGCACGTGGTGATTCACGTGCAGGAGACTGCTGCGATGGTGTATCCTGCTGTAAAGCTGTTGATGTTGAGATGGTCATAGCTTCCTGCGACATCGAAGGAACAGGAGTCGAAGCTGGAGTCAGTGATGGAGTCTCCGAAGATGGAACTGAAGTAGGTAACGTGAAAGGCTCTTTGTTCTTAGCCAAGGAAACTGCTGACTCCGATTTGATGACTGGCAAATGCAACGGAGGAAACTGGAGCTGATGTTTCTCTTCTTCCTGTAGTAACTGCTGCTGGACAATACTCAAACTAGTATGAGTTCTTTCGTGGATGAACAGCAACGGAAGAAGTGGAGTGGCAAACGGACAGTACGAGCATTGGTAACCCTTTGGTCCAAGATTTGAGTTGGATGGATCTGCCCCGAACAAACCAGAAAAGGGATTCTTCATTAGGAATTTAGCATCGGGAGAGTTGAATCCAAATGCCATTTTCGGGTTGAACTTCGGCTCGGAAGTGTTCACACTCAAACCACCGTTGGGAATCTTCAGTGAAGGACTGCTGGATTTACTGCCACTGCCCAGCTTGTGTTCGATTTCACGTAACTTATCAACGCCCATTTTCCCATGATCACTCAGGAGATGTGCTCTCAACCATTTTGCGCTTCGGAATCTACGACTACACAAAGGACAAACCTCCGTAAAGTGTGAATAGTACCGGTTACTAACGTCTGTTATCTCTCCCGGCTTCAGTGCACTGTCTGCCGGGAATGGGGGCTCTGGATCTGGAGCTGGTTCCCCGTTATTCCTCGGCTGCGGCAGAGGAGCTCCCTCCTCCACAATTCCATGCGTGTTGTGTTTGTGTACACGCAAAAAGTACTTGCTGCACAGCTCTTTGTTACATATATTGCACACGACGCCACCGATTTGAGCGCCATTTTCAATCTCGATACCGTGCATCCGCTGCATGTGAGTTTTCATAAAGTACTTATTGCACAGCTCTTTGTTACATATTTCACAATAACTGCTCGTAGGTGTCATCGAAAACGTGGGCTTTCTTTCCCCATAGTTCGGTCCCGTTGGCATACCCATGCTGGAAGTAGCGGTGGGTCGATCCGGAGTTATGAATCCCTCCCTTTTCGGGCTGACATTCTGCGCCCCATGTACTTCCATCAAGTGCTGCTTCAACATGAACGCATTGGAAAACTCCTTATCGCACTGCTTACACACTTCAAAGTCATTCGGTGATGGTGGCATAGAGGTGCCAGCCGCCGGGGACTTAAGCCCATTATTATTCTCGTTCATATTATTATGCTCCTGAATCATATGGGTATGCAATAAATATTGATTTTCCACCTCCTTACCGCAAATACCACACGACATTTTCCGTTGGTTGTTCAAATCACTCAGCTGCATGATCATCGACTGCAGCTTCTGCAGATCTACACTAATCGGTTCCCCATCTTGATCGACTGGCTCCTCTTTATCATCCAGATCCTCTCCTTGAGCTTCCTCCCCGTCTTTCCCATCGTCGTTCTTCAACAATTCCTCCTTCAAAGCTGTTGACTTCATCAACCCATCATCCTCTTCCCTCTCGTTCATCTTTTTCAACGGCGGCGGAAGTCCAGGGTTCTCCGCACCGCCAACAATCAAATTTAGCGGGCTCGTCTGCACAAAGTTCCACGGGCTACGCTCCTCTTTAGTCTCGTCTGGTGGCAAAAATATACCATGTCTCTTTAGCTTGTGAGTGCGTAGGAAATACTTATTGCAGTACTCCTTGCAGCATATCTCGCAAAATGCTTCCGGGTTGATAACGCCCAAACGCTTCAGCTTGTCAACGGAGAAGTTGGCTTCGCGAGCGGCCTGAATCGACAGAGGCGACAACTTACGTGGCTGTGGTGTAAAGGAAGCATCCTCCTGTTCGATGGAATAATCCTCACGGAATCCTTCCGGAAAACGAAACTGTATCGAGCTCAAGTTCAACCGATCCGCACTGGAGGTCGGTGACGGCGGTTTGGACCCCATGTCTGATCCGTGATGTTGCTGGTGTTGTTGTGACTGCTGCTGCTGCTGCTGGTTGCCACCAGAAGGCTCGTGAGCTTTGCTGCGGTGCTTGCGCATTGCACTGAGACTGCTGAACTTCTTGAAGCAAATATCACAAAATACTGTCGGTTGAATGGAATTCATTGGCAGCTTGGGAGAAACGGTTGGTCGCATCTGAGATTGTTGCGAAGCCGGGCCTTCCGAGTTGATAGGCTGATTGAGCATCGCCTTATCCTGTTGTTCCTGAAGAGCTTGCTGCTGTTGTTGTTGCTGCTGTTGCTGCTGCTGCAGTTGGAACACCTGAGAGAGCTGATGAAGAGGATTGAAAGGGCCAACATTGGGTAAAGATTCAGTGTTTCCACTTTGCGGTTCGTAGATTCCGTGCTTGTTGGCCTTGTGCGTTTTGAGGAAGTACTTGTTGCAGAATTCTTTATTGCACAACCCACAAAAGGCTTCCGGGTTGAAGATTCTCAGTGGTGGTACGTTGGGGCGATTGGAGTCGTTGGTTGAGCCGAAAGATGATGCCGATGGCATTCCCAGCAGCGGGAGCTGAGGCATGTAGCCCGATGCGGAAAGCGCCGCAGCAGCCTCCGGTGAGAACGGAAACGGTAATCCGGGCAGGGAGAGCCAATCCTCCGGTTTGGAAACGTTTGCGGTTGATGTAGAGCGAATTTCCCCATCCCAGTCTGGATCTTGGAGTAACTCTGGCTTCAAGTTGAATTCTGAAACATCTCGAGCTTGATCTCCATTCTGGACATTGTCTGTGGTTTTGTTTTCATTTTCATCGGATTTATCCTCATGTTTGTTGTCATTCTTCTCAGTTTCGTGAGTGTTATTTGTTGGTTCTTTGTCATAATCAAGTGCCTTAGGCTCATTTTCATTTTGATCTTTAGAATGTTCTTCCGATGTTTTCACGTTGACAATTTGGCAATCTTCCTTAATAACATCTGATTCCTTGGCAATAGTTGGTAAATCGAACAAGCTCTCTCGACTTTTGAGAGATATGATAGGGTTCGAACCGTTCTGTAGCAGTCCTTCGTTGGCAGATTCTTCCGCTTGTTCCTCCAGCTGCCGCCTTAGAAGATGCTGCTTTTGTAATTGACTCAAATTAGACAGAAATATCTTCTGAAAGTTGCTTTGCTGTTCAGCAAACGCATTCGCAAGCGATTCTATTGCACTTGCTTCCACTTCTTCTCCATCATCCACTTCCTCCGCGTCACCCCCTCCAGTAGTCACATTCTCTTCCGTACCGTTTGCCGAAATACGGCTCGGCATGGGCTGTTTGCGTCGCTTCTTGGACAGATCCGGGGCGCTGTCCGAGCTGAGCTGTGTGGCAGTATTGATAGTCTGTGGCGAGTTCAGAAAGGCCGACGACAGTGATCGTTTCGTTGCTTTCAGTGTGGAGTTGTTGGAACTGTTCGTTTGCGATGAGTTGGAAGTGTCACTCATGGCGGCTTCTTCGCCGCTGAAATCCGGCGGGGGCGTTGCATAAACCGAGGCGGCCATTTTTGTTGTGTTCTGTAAATGAAAGAGAAAAACGAAAACGTTATGGAAACATCATCTTGCGAAACAGTTATTTGAATCTAAAATATACTTCTAGTCATGTATTTAATAAATGTCTTTTAATATTTAACACGAATTTATATTGTTATGCCAAACGCATATTAAAATGGATGCGCGGGTTGTAGATTCTCGACAACAAAAAGTACATTCTTCTGCATTACACGAGATCCGAAACGATCTACGACATGCTTTCCACATACAAAGGACGTACCAGGTAGTCATTGCAAACAAGTTTCCCAAAATGGAGGGAAACGTGCCTCTAGAGCCGACCTACTGATAGTGCATTGCTGACCCTGACCCTGACCCAGCCAACTGTAATACCATTCCGGGAAGCATTCGTTACTCGGCCACAAATGGCTGTGGGTTGAAAGTTAAATAGTGGGCCTCCAGTTAGCCTAGAGGATAAGGCTATGGATCGCCAATCCGGAGACGACGGGTTCGATTCCTGTTCCGGTCGGGAATTTCTTTCGATTCCCTGGACGTAGTGTAGTTGCCTCACAATAAACCACATTCATGCAATGGCAGGCAAAGAAAACCTTTCAATTAATAACTGTGGAAGTGATCTAAGAACACTAGATTGAAGAGAGGCAGGCCAAGTTACAATGCGAACATCGAGCCATAAAGAAGAAGAAGAAGCAGAAGAAGAAGAAGAATGGTTAAAAGTTAGTTTGTGGAAAAGGGTTATAAAATACATAGAATAAAATCGTCATGTACTGCGGTTTACAAGAAAAAAGTGAAACTGTAATTATCACAAATGTAAACACAGTTTGTATTGCTTCAGAATGAACTACTCAACCACCCATAAGCCAAATTCCAAATTGCCACGCTAAACCTGGATCATAAACATTTCCGGCGAAATAACACGTTGCCGCTATCGACCGGTAAGACCTGTCGAACTGCAAAGTGCTTAATTTAATTAAAAACGATGAATTAGGGCTCCGCCAGAAAATAACACGACTACGACGGTCGCAGGTCGAGTGTAAAAATATTTTATTTCGGACATTTTTTTTTTTTCTTTTCTTCAGGGCTTACATTTTATGGCCGCTCCTATTTCACTCCAACTTTGCTGTGACTGCCAATAAAATAAGTGGCTAAGGTAGGTGTCCGGTCCGGACTCCGCAGAAGTGGTGACAAAAAGGGGAAGCGGAAAGATAAACATTTTTCGATTTTTATTTCATTTTTTTTCGGCATAGATAAAACGCATACATCCAAACATACATTTCGTCAGAAACCGCTGAATACTGGCTCTTAAGTTGGTGCTGACTCGTTCGCCATCATACACCCATACACTCGACACCGCATTATCATTTCAGGACGATTAGTCAATTGCCATACGCGTTCGAACGGTTATGGTGTTTTCCGGGCAATGCGAGGTGACATGTTTCACTGAACATGGCTGCCCGGCTTTTATTTAATTATTGTCATAAATATTTGAAACACCCCGCCGCCGATGCGATGGATGGCATTTGGCTCCCAATCAACCAACGCGCGGTTGGTGGTGAACACCTCTAACCCCAACTGTCGACCGAACGCCCACCCAACCAACGCCCGTCGATAATTATCGGATGTTTGAACTTTGAGGCCCCCGGCGAAGACACAAACGAGCACCCCTTTCGTTTCACATTTTCGACGCGAACTCAACATTAAATTGAACGCGCAATCACACATGCGACCCGTGACGTAGATTGTAATTATCGTTGTTGTGTTATAGGCTCCATTATGGGAATGGATGCGGCTTTATCACGAATTTTTGGAAACATAGTGGTTCAAAAGAAAGCTCTATAATCGGAATAAATTAGATGGATTTGGATGGCATAACTCCGTTATGCCAAATAGAAATATAGTAAACTTCATTATCGAATCTTTATGGGGTAAAGCCGGGTGCAACAGCCAAATAATCCTGGCCAAATAAGATCTGGTTAACTGTGGGCTGCAAAAGCGTCGAACATAGCTCTGGTCCTCACAAGTTCCTTCCTCATGCTTTCACGGGTCAAACGATGACAAAGACCGCCAACTAAGAGTTGTGTGCAGATAGCTTAGTAGTTCACCAAGGAGGTGCGGCTTAAACAGCGTCTGTTCTTGCATCCAGCGGATGACTAAGAAATGCTGCATCACGCCCAGCATGATCCAAGGTGGGTCTACCAGCGTGGTCGTCCCAGTGTTGGATGGGACGCTAAACAGAACTGGCACGATGGCCTTCCGGCGAGACAGGAGTATTGGCACAGGCCCAATAAGCCAGCCGTAAAAATCCTCATTGCAAATAACATAGCAGAAAATACGACTCGATAAAATCGGCACAGACCCAAGCGACGAAAAAGGACTACGATTGTAAACTTGGAACATGAATTGCATGTCACTTTGATTCACAGGATGTGACAGGATTATCTACGACGAATTACAACCCCGCAACATCGACATCGTGGCGTTGCAAAAACTTTGTTGCGACAACGTGTGATCGAGTAGCAGCCGATCAAAGCAAGGATGTGCATGTTGATAGTCAAGGGCCGTATCTTCAACTACAGCATCAACGTGCACTGCCCACACGAAGGGGAACCTGATGACAAGAAATAAGCGTTCTAGGCGCATTTAGAGCAAACGTCGAGGTCGAACATCGCAGCTCAACATCGAGCAGCTGCGTAACGTAGAAGAGGCTCAAGACTACGTGCAGCAGTTAGCAGTGGCCCTACCAATGGAAGAACAGCTTGGCGCAGCTACACTTGAAGGGATATCCGATCCGCCATAGGTAGTATCTTGACTGCAGCACTAGGCTCCGAATCACAAAAACGACTGGTACGATGGTGAGCAGTTGAAAAACGAGAAAAATGCAGCATGGGCGAGAATGTTACCGTACGAGAGCGAATGAGGCACGTTATAGACAAGCGCGTAACAGGCAGGACCTAGGGAGGAAGAAGCGCCAGCATAGAGAACGAGATCGCGAAATGATGGAAGAGCTGTACCGCGCTAAGGACACACGAAAATTATACGAGAAGCTGAACCGCTCGCGCAGAGTCTTTGTGCCACATGTGCCGAGACAATCACGGAAATCTTCTCACGAGCGTGCGTGAGGTGGCGACAGCATCACGATGAGCACTTCAATGGCGGCGTTACAAGCACCGAAGGTTGCGTGGTCACAGATCTAGGAGTACGTGCGCAAGACGAAAGACTTCCGGCCCCTAACCTCCTAGAGATTGAAAAGTAGGTTAGCCGGTTGAAACACAATAAAGCCGCTGGAGCAGATCAACTACCAAGCGAGTTACTAAAATACGATGGAGTAGCACTGGAGAGAGTACTACACTGCGGGTCATTACCAAGATTTGGGAGGAGGAAGTATTACCGAAGGAGTTGATGAAAGGTATCATGTGACCCATCTACAAAAAGGGCGACAAGTTGGAACTATCGCGCGATCACACTACACTGAGCGTTGCCTACAATATACTCTCTCAAATTATATGCAACCGTCTGTGACCGATTGCAAGAGAGTTCGTGGGGCAATATCAGGCTGGATTCATGGGTGAACGCGCTACAACGGACCAGATGTTCGCCATCCGCCAGGTGCTGCAGAAATGCCGCGATTACAACATGCCCACACATAACTTGTTCATCGATTTCAAATCAGCGTTTGATACAATCGATCGAGAACAGCTATGGCAGTTTATGCACGAATACGGATTCCCGAATAAACTGATACGCGACGATGGATCGAGTGATGTACGTAGTTCGAGTATCAGGGACACTCTCGAGTCCCTTCGAATCTCGCAGAGGGTTACGGTAAGGTGATGGTCTTTCGTGCTTGCTGTTCAACATTGCGTTAGAGGGTGTAATAAGGAGAGCGGGTTAAACACGAGTGGGACGATTTTCACGAAGTCCGTTCTGCTACTTCGTTTCGCTGATGATATTAATATTATAGCTCGTAAATTTGAGACGATGGTGGAAACGTACATCCGACTGAAAAGTGAAGCCAGACGAATCAGATTAGTCGTTAATGCGTCGAAGACAAAGTACATGATGGCAAAAGGCTCCAGGGAGGAATCACAGTAGGCGCTGTCCCGAATTTCTATCGACGATGCCGATTGAAGAATTCGTGTACTGGGCTCACTGGTGACCGCCGACAACGACAACAGCAGAGAAATTCAGAGACGCATTGTGGCAGGAAATCGAGCTTACTTTGGACTCCGCAGAACTCTACTATCGAACAAGGTTCGCCGTCATACCGGATTAGACCGATAGTCCTCTATGGACACGATGCATGGACCCTACGTGCAGAGGACCAACGCGCCCTTGAAGTTTTCGAACGGATGGTGTTGCGTGCCATCTATAGCGTAGTGCAGATGGAAGACGGGACTTGGAGAAGCGAATGAACCACGAGCTGCATCAGCTGCTGAGAGAACCAGCCTTCGTCCACACCGAGAAAATCGGGAGGCTTGCGTGGATGGGTCACGTCATCAGGATGTCGGAGAGCTACCCAACTAAAATGGTTCTCGAGAGTCATCCGACCGATACAAGATGACGTGGTGCGCAGCGAGCTAGATGGGTCGAACAAGTAGAGGACGATCTGCGGACCCTCCGAAGAGTGTGGAACTGGAAACACACAGCCATGGACCGAATAGAATGGATACGGCTATAATGTACAGTAGAGGCCACCCAGGCCTTAGCCTGATCGGTAAGGTAAGGTAAATATAGACTGTTTCAGAAATTATAAATACACTTTGTTTATTAAATTAAATGAACTGTTCTAATGATTTTTACCAACTTCTTTCAGAGTATACAATATTGTACTCCATATTTTGATAGTTCCTTTCAATTGTCTTGATATTTAAAAGAACAGTCGAGTTCTCTAACAAAAAGCTTCATTTTCTAAATTTGCATTTGCACAAAGTTTTTTTTAATGATTTCAACATTATTGATCACTAAATACCAAAAATTATCTAGATTTTTATCACATTCGCTTTCTCAACAAATTGTCTAAGGAATGCCTCGATCAAAATTTGGGAAAAATCGATAAAGCCATTTCCACAACATTTTTTTTGGAGATCAAGTTTCTTATTTTTAAGGTTTCTACGGAACATAAGAACTACCACACAGTTTCTTAGCTTTCCTGAACGCATTGTATCTAAATAAACTTATTTTTTCAGCTCATTCGATCCTTCAGATGCCAAAGCGTGTCATACCATAAAAACGAATGCAGTAAGCAGTAATTAAGACATTCGTTTGCCGACCCGTCTACGTCCTCCTGTAAATTAACCGTCGTTTCTCTGTTTATCTTAATGTGAACTAGGGTAACCAATATATTTGGACCCCCATATATTTTGGACCCCCTGTGTCCTTTGATCACAACTTACACAGGTTTAATGATGAGATGACGGAAATTTTTATAATCATTCGCTAAATAAGATCGCTCTGCACGGGCAGCAATCATTTTCTCACTGGAAATACCCTTATTTGCCTTGAAATTATTTTTTGCCAATCTCGTCATCCAAGCGAGTGTCGCATCATGTTTACAAAAAGAGATTGCGGTGCTGAGGAAACTTGCAGTTGTAAACAAAAACGTTTATCATTCTAGCGCATTAAATTCGCAAAGTTCGTCTAATCAGCCTTTGTCAATCAAGTAATTAGGATGTGATCCAGCATATTCAAGCGGCAAATTCTTCCAAAATAGTTTCAAACGAGTTTAAACACCGGGTGTCCAAAATATATACTGAAGAGGGTCCAAAATATATTGGGGTGTCCAAAACAGTGAAAACTGATGATTCAAAAATCAGTTAATATCATCAAATTTTAAGCCAGAAATGACCTTGTGGGTATTTTTAACGGACAGTAGAGACTTTCACGAACATACTAACATCATCATTATGTGTAAATACTCTCTGAATCTGTTTGATTTTGAATTAAATTCAAACCAATGTCCTCTAGGGGTCCAAAATTCAACCGTTACCCTACCTCTGCTTCTAGTCTGCTCGCGTCATTGTTGATTCTCTCCAGAATTCTAGTTCGAGAGAAGTCAAAACGATGTCCGTTGTCTAGCGCGTGTTGGGTGAGTCCCGTAGCTGATGCGTTCGTGCGCACTGAGTTCTTGTGTTGCGCTATGCGCTTGTCAAGTGTTTGAGATGTCTGTCCAATATATTCCTTGTAGTCCAAATGTAGTGTATTTTATACCTTGTGGAGCATGCGAACGTAAGGAATATATTGGACAGACATCTCAAACACTTGACAAGCGCATGGCGCAACACAAGAACTCAGTACGCACGAACGCATCAGCTACGGGACTCACCCAACACGCGCTAGACAACGGACATCGTTTCGACTTCTCTCGAACTAGAATTCTGGAGAGAATCAACAATGAAGCGAGCAGACTAGCAGCAGAGGTAGTTCACATTAAGATAAACAGAGAAACGACGGTTAATTTACAGCGTGACGTAGACGGGTTCTCAATCAAATACAATAACTTGATACACAAACTGAAAGACGACCAACGACGAACAAGACGACACCGAGACGGAACATGACATAGATAATTAGAATTAAGTGTGCCGCCCCAAAGAACGCAGGCGCGGCGGAAATTGTAAGTGTTTTCTAGAAATTTGAAAATTGTAAATTTTTGTGATTATGTGATTGTAATTAATGTGAAAAATTGTTTATTGTTCCTTTTATATGACAGTTCTGAGGATGACCGAAAAATAAATGTAGGTTGAAACGTAAAACCGAATTACGATTTTAATTTAATAACATCACCGGGAAACACCAATTAAAAGCGAACAAATGCAATTTTTATTGTGTTTGGGAATTAAATATTTTATCTGTGAGATTTTTTCTTTTCTATCATGCTACATTTTTTTACCACTTTGTGCAACTTCAAATTTTAATCATCTAGTTTACAGAGCCCTATTGTTTAATTTTTGCAAGAAACATCAACAAAGTTGGTAGGGTAACGGTTGCATTTTGGACCCCTAGAGGACATTGGTTTGAATTTAATTCGAATTCAAACAGATTCAGAGGGTATTTACACATAATGATGATGTTAGTATGCTCGTAAAAGCCTCCACTGTCCTCGTAAAAATACCCACAAGGTCGTTTCTGGCTGAAAATTCGATGAAAATAACTGATTTTTGAAGCATTAGTTTTCACTGTTTTGGACACCCCAATATGTTTTGGACACTCTTCAGTATATATTTTGGACACCCGGTGTTTAAACTCGTTTGAAACTATTTTGGAAGAATTTGCCGTTTGAATATGCTGGATCACATCCTAACTACTTGATTGACAAAGGCTGATTAGACGAACTTTGCGAATTTAATGCGCTAGAATGATAAACGTTTTTGTTTACATCTGCAATTTTCCTCAGCACCGCAATCTCTTTTTATAAACATGATGCGACACTCACACGGATGACGAGATTGGCAAATAGTTATTTATGCAACAAGTTGCAAAATGATGATTTTTTCAGCACGAGTCATACATTTATCCAACGAGGCTTGCCGAGTTGGATAAATATGACGAGTGCTGAAAAAATCGAGTTTTGCAACGAGTTGCATACAACATTTTTTGCAATTATAAAAGATATCATTGAATTGGATCATTTCCAGCTGTACAGCCATGTTGCAAGAGATACACGTGTGAGCATCAATGCCGCGCTGGACCACGTTTTTCAATCAGGTAGGCTGTGCCACAGTTGGTTGTCAGCAATTTTCGGGCAGCCGTTGGAAATAAGTGCCACAAGCCTTCGTGAAACAATTCGGATTTTCTGGGAGTAATTCAACGAGAAAAGTGTCTTCTGATGCTCAATGGACGCAGAAGTAGCAGAGGAGTCTTGTCCCGGTGTAATGTTCCCTTAAAAAAAACCGAGCATTTCACAGAAGCTTGACAAAAGTGTATACGAACAAAAGTGCCGAAAAGTGGTACTTTTCGGCACTCTTAAGTGTGCCGAAAAGTAGTACTTTTCGGCATACTTATTTGAGTATCGAAAAATAGGACATTTTAATGTTGTTCTCGCGAGTGAAAAGTTAGCTATTTTGCAACTTAATTGCAAAACAATAATTTCAAGGCAAATAAGGATATTTCCAGTGAGGAAATGATTGATGCCCTTGCAGAGCGATGTTATTTAGCGAATGATTCTAAAAATTTCCGTCATGTGTAAGTTGTGATAATAGGACACAGAGGGTCCAAAATATATGGGGGTCCAAATTATATTAGATACCCTATTATTTGCTTCGTTAGTATGTTTACTATAAGAGCTAGAAGAAACTTTTTTGGATATTGTGCTCAAATTGAAATGGCAGTTAATTGTTAGTGTAGTTATAATTTATGATACAGTCTATAAATATCACATTTCAGTAATCAAAGGACTTTTTAATGCAAAGAAGCAAACGTTATTGAACAATGAATGTGTAAGAATGCATTTTTGACCTATTCTTACCCCAAATGATGGTTTTAATTTTCTATGGAATAACTCTATTTGTGTACATTTTTTTCTACCTTTTTTTTCGTGAATTTTAACTTAGAAGCTAGGGTAATTGATCCGATCATGGAGGAGTTAAGCGCTGGGTTCATGTTTAAACCACAATTGTATCGCCCCAAGCAAACTTTTTACATGGATTGAATTGAAAATAATAAAATCCATCCTTAATCTACGGGAAAATAACGAAATATTGCCACTTTGATGTTGTTATGAGCATTTTATTCGTTTTTATCTGAAAGATCATTGTGTTCCTAATGTTGCGGTATGTGTTCCTAATGTTGCGGTATTTTGTTCCTATTGTTGCGGTATCCCATTGAAATCATATGGGATACCGCAACATTAGGAACACTACCGCAACAATAGGAACACAGCAGCAAACACATTTATGAAAATATTTTTTTAAAATAGGTTTTTGGGCAAATCTTAAGCAAACAAATGGTGCAATCTCATAATATAAGCACCATACATCTATTAAAAATACCTTTTGGTAACATTTCAGTCGAAAAAGTGCTCAATTGCCACTACCGCAACAATAGGTACTACCGCAACGATGGGAACAATTACCCTAGTTCTTCAAACGTATACGGAAACACACCCCCATCAACTATGAATTTGCACGACAGGAAATTTCACCATTGTCATTTCTATACAGAACATCAACAATTCGTCACACATGTCTCGTTTTGGCACATTTTGCCCATTCCTTTATCGCATGCGTTTCAAAACAACCGAAAACTAAGTTGTAAAATAAATGAGCGCCCACCACGATTGAATATTTTCACTATCAAAATGGGAAAAAGTTTTCCATTTCAAAAACATTCCCTGCTCCCTCCCTCACTCGGTGGAAATGTGCTTTCAATGTACGGTTCGTTAGGATTTTATTTGGTTGTTGTTTACTTGAATTTCTTTCGGATTGAAATGTGTTTGTCACACTGATTATGATTGGAAGACTGAAGAAGCGAGCCACTTTGCGAAGCTTTTCCTTTTAAATGACACTGACATCCTAAAACTTTCAGTCCGAAATAGCACAACATCAGCTGGGAATCACAGTTTTTATCCGTTTGAAATGTCACTACACCACTTGACTTACAGTAAAGTCTCGATCCATTGAAGTGCATCTAATTTATCTCCGTCACAAAAGAAAATCGATCTCAAAACAAAAAACGTTCAATTCCGATCCGGTCAACTCATCATCATTTGTTGCGCACTGATTGGGTAGAGGTCCCGATTGATACTGATAGAATTTTCAAAATCTAATCTATAAAAATCCAAACGCGCCGATCGGTTTTTTGATCCTCGCTCTCCTCACCCAGCAGCATTTTTCAAAAATCTCTTCCCCTCCCGTTTTTCGGAAATCTCTTTTTTCCAAAAATCCCATTGTACGCTCTACAAACCTTTCTGCTACTGCATTCGAATGGTTCGACTCCTAATAACTGCTGCACATTAGGGACGCGTGTCTCACTTTTCGTTCCCAAACATAATGAGTCCATTCCATTCCACACACTACTGACTGCCGGCTGACGACGATCGCACATGAGCGCGCGCGGGCACTTTACGATAGAAAAATCGAAAATTTTGGAACACAAAAAATCACCCCTACGAAAACCGTAGAAGCGAGGCGGAGGAAAAAAAACTTTTTGGACATTATGGTAATTTATTTTCTCCTCCCGATGAATGGGCCCTTGTGATGGCGAAAGGGCCAAATCGGAAAGACATCGCTCCGGCATCGTAGTCCGCCCGTCGTCGGTTTGATGTGAGGTGCAATTGCTTGTTGGGTAGTCCCTTTGTGCTGAAAACTATAACAATTGATGTAGAAAACTATTCGGCTATGTTGCTGTTGTCGGCGTTGTATTGATTTGAATGTTCCCCTATTCACCAGCAGTTTGTCGTTAATGGGAGTATGTAAATCGGAAGAAAGATGTATTTTGAAGAATTAGAGTTTTTGTGAATCTGAAAAAAATGTCTTTTGTCAACTATTTTTTCGAGACTGTTTTTTCAAGAATTCTCAAATCTCACGATTCGATAATGAACAGAAACCAATAGCGATCACTTCAGAGGGCTTGCAATTAGAAACTCGACATGTGGAACTGCAAGTCTCTTAATTTTGGAGAGTAAAATTCCTTACTCATAATGGATGGATGTACGATATTGAACCTTACTGCATTGAGCGTGATCGTGGCCACCTATGAAATCATCGACCTCTATTTGTTGCCCTGTTGAATATTGATTTCATTGTACTTTTTCCAACAGTGAGACCAGCTCACTACAAATGGAAACAGCGGTCAAGATTGTCCGTCAGGAGGCTCCCATGCTTATCCCTGCAGATTTTGGCTCGCAGCACGAAACCGTTGCGGGATGCATTGAGCTTCTGGTAGAACTTACGTGTATCTCGAAAACTGCACAGCAGTGCCATTTCCTCGCACTGCGCTTCTTCCAAATAGCGTTTCTACTTCCGAAAGAAGCAGGTCTGCGGCTTCCGTTTCTTTTTGTAACGTTCCAAGTTCTGCCGAGTGCCGTGCTGAAGCATTGCCGCCCGCGCTGCGTTCTTCTCCTCCAAAATCGCTCTGCACTCCTCATCGAGCAATTCGTTCAGTTGACTCCGTGTCACGTCAAAACATCGAAAGACAAGACGTCGAAAGACAAAATGTCGAATGCCAAATCGTCAACTACCAAAACGTCGAAAGGACAAAACGTCGAAACGTGTGCAAGTGTTCGCAGTTCAGCGTGGAGTGTTTTTTGATATTTTGTGTGAATTTAAAACGTGTTTTGTGATAAAAATGCATGTAATGATGAGTAGTTTTCCGTCAGTTAGTTATCAGACAAGAGTAGGATAGTCTACCTTATTGCACCACCATACCATGAAGTTCCACAACCCACCACCAGAGGGAAAGCATGATCCTGTTAGTAGCCTGAGAGGGGTGGCGATACGGTAGATACACCAAAACGGAACGATGACGAACTGATTAACGGGGACACACGAACATTGTCTAGTTATCTCGGGTCACCGCTCTCCATGATGCTTCCCACTAGTGTTGAAACCATCAATTGAAATGGTTGAGTAAAGAGTATACACGGAGCTGCCAAACTACCCAAAATTGAGTTCTTTTGACGCAATCCCATAGTTCGGCAAAATAAGCCAAATTTGAGTAAATCGATTAAACTCACACTAGGTAAATTGCCTTCACCTCCAGCAAAAACATCTACTTAAGAGTAGGTAAATTCAACCCAAGACCCCCCCTCATTCAACCCAAATTTAACCGTTATGTGTTCGACAAACTTTTTGCTTTTTTCTACACCGTGCTTTTTAAATGGGCGCTGGGTACCCGGGTACCCTGTCGGCCACATAAGGGTTAAGTAAACCTGCATTTACCCAAAATTGGCTTATTGGGCTCAAGGACCCCCGTTGGGTAGATGTATCTCTGTTTGTTTTTGACAGCATCGGTGAGGGAAAGAGGGAAAACAACCTAATTTTGGGTAACTAGTTTATTCGATATACTCAGCTTTGAGTAAAATCGACCCAAAAATTAGGTAGTTTGATTTCTCCGTGCAGGCAAATCTGATAAAAGCTAACGATCACTTTTTTCTGTGGTGGCAGGAATGAGAACCATATGAAAAACGTGACTCCACCAAAAAGTGCGATGGCGCAGCATAGGCAAAGTGCACTTTTTTCACTTTTACATATCAAATTCCGCATCGTAGAGAAACAAACGAGCACTTTTTGGAAAGAAAATTTACTTCTCTTTCAGATGCGCTTAGATCCGGTAGGTACTTATAAACAATTTATATGATAAATTTGAGGAGCTCTTGCTATGCCTCCGGCTAGCGATCTTCCGGATTTTTTGTTAGCTGGCCAATCCGGTGTCTGTTGGCGTGGGCATCAAGAATGATAATGATGGAAGCCATTACCAATGGAAAATAGCAAATACTAAGGCAAAATATTAGTTAATTTTGAAGAAGAAAAATTGAATTTTTGATGTAAACAAAAGATTTTCTTCTCATCTCGACTAGCGCCTCTACAATGGGGGGTCATTCGAATTCTTCTATTGTCTGGATACTTAGTATGTTTGTACAAGTAGCATATCCTGTGAATACCGGATGAATTGTGGAGAAGGACATCAGAACCCCGCGATTTGGGTAAAACTTCGGTTCTGATTCAGAATGATGAAGCCGTTGGAAAGTACTGGCAAGACCCGTCGTAAACCAAACCAGACGCCCTTGAATGAACAATGGGCAAAATAGTGGCCATCACCAATTACAAGTGAAAGAATGGGTTTCCTTTAACAGAATAAAAAACCCCACTAATCAACCGTTTTCTGGTTACAATAGAAACTATGGTTTTCAGTGTTTTCAGTTTGATTGTGTTTATTTTTTCAATATTATTATTATTTTTTCATTATTATTATTATTGTCAGTAAATGTTTAAATATGAAACTATTGTCTGTGCTCCGTTTATGAAGTTGAAAAACGAGAAGAATGCAGCATGGGCGAGAATGCTGCAACACCGTACGAGAGCGAATGAGGCACGTTACAAACAGGCGCGGAACAGGCAGAACTCAGTCTTCCGGATGAAGAAGCACCAGCAGGAAGAACGAGATCGCGAAGTAATTGAAAAGCTGTACCGCGTTAAGGACACACGAAAATTCTACGAGAAGCTGAACCGCTCGCGCAGAGGCTTCGTGCCACAAACCGACATGTGCCGAGATAATTACGGGAATATTCTCACGAGCGAGCGTGAGGTGGCCGCAGCATTACGATGAGCACCTCAATGGCGACGTTGCAAGTACCGAAGGTGGCGTGGTAACAGATCTAGGAGTATGTGCACAGGACGAAAGACTTCCGGCCCCTGACCTCCAAGAGATTGAGGATGAGCTTGTGTAACGTTTGGACATTTTTTTATCTTTTTAAGTAAAATAAAGTTTGAATTCAGTTCGATAAACTTGGATAAATATGTTTTTTTTTTCAATATTTAAGATTTCTAATTCAAAATTCGTTTCTTTAAATTATTACTATTTTAGTTAATTTGTAGCTTTTGACGTTTTTATTTTTTTAAGTAAAATCTCATTTAAATTAGATTCGTTGAATTTGTCTTTGAGTTTGAACCGTTTCCTATGATAGAGATTATCCGATTCATGTAAGGTTTGTGTCTAGGCTAAGCTAATGACGATTCATGTTACATATCTTATAGGACTTTTTCGATGGCGCAAAATAGTTTTTGCAGCCATGTGCGATTTGAATCTGGCGCACTTGTAAATAATTGTTTGTAGATTGAATAGACGACTGCTTCAATAGCAGGAAATTTACTTGACTAGAGAAATCGACTTGACTCCATCACTTTAAGTTAGAGTCGGCTGGTGAACAGAAGTGAGCTCCGGCGATCCTCTGCCAGTTTTCAGTGGAAGTGTGTAGTGTTCTGTAATAATGTAGTGCAGTAAAATAATGTTGTTTGAAGTGAATTTAATGTTAATTGTCTTTGCTTTTCGTTTCTTAGTTAACTAAATATTGGATTTAGTCGCCAGGGGCAGACACTCTGTTCCCTGTGCGTTGATTTGTTGTAAAAAAGGTAATTGTAAATGAATTCGTGTTTAGTGTATATTGGTTTAATTATGTGCCTCGCCTTTGGACCCCAGCGTCCAAAAGACGCTTTTTATTTTGGGCTTTAAGCCATTTTTGCTGCCACAACGCTCGTCCTCGCCCGCCAGTTACTGGCAGTTGAACGGAGTACAGGGGAATTATTTCCGGCCTACCTGCGTGCGGTGACGCACGATCGGGCAGAGTACCGGACCACCGACGCCCCTCCGCACCTATAGTCCGGCGAATATTTAGGACAGCGAGCTAACGTCGACGATTGGCCAGGAGAAACCACCGTCGACGAACAAAACCTGCGCAGGTATGTCACTCATGGCCATGATCATACACACACACACACACACACACACACACACACACACACACACACACACACACACACACACACACACACACACACACACACACACACACACACACACACACACACACACACACACACACACACACACACACACACACACACACACACACACACACACACACACACACACACACACACACACACACACACACACACACACACAATCCATTTGACGAGCATTTTTGTAAAATAATATACTTTGGACGAATTCAATTGTTTTAGTTTTTCTTTGTTTCTATTGTTTCTTTGTTCCTTTTGTTTAAATAAATTCACGTCAAACTCTTGTAATGGTTTATTAGTTGTTGTTCATTCAGTTTTAGTTCCCTTTTAAGTAAATTCCCGTGATAGTTTCAGTCCATTTTGTGTAAATTTCCGTTATTGCTTCAGTTATTTGCGTATTCGATTTGATAAGTTTAGGGGTTTAATTTTGACCAGCGACCGTTCGAGAAAGCCCTTGAGATAAGAGTCGTTCAAGTCGGGCAAACTTTAGAATGAACCGGTGGTCTCTCGTTAACGAGAGTGGCGCAAAAGCCGCCGCGTTTTAAGACTTTCTCGAGAAAATTCGACGAACGGTTACACTTGGAAGGTTGAAAAACAACAAAGCCGCTGGGGCAGATCAACTACCAAGCGAGCTTCTAATATACGGTGGAGAAGCACTGGTGAGAGCACTACACTGGGTCATTACCAAGATTTGGGAGGAGGAAGTATTACCGGAGGAATGGATGGAAGGTATTGTGTGTCCCACCTACAAAAAGGGCGACAAGTTGGATTGCGCGATCACACTACTGAGCGCTACCTACAAGGTACTCTCCCAAATTTTATGCCGCCGTCTATCACCGATTGCAAGAGAGTTCGTGGGGCAATATCAGGCTGGATTTATGGGTGAACGCGCTACAACGGACCAGATGTTCGCCATCCGCCAGGTGTTGCAGAAATGCCGCGAATACAACGTGCCCACACATCACTTGTTCATCGATTTCAAATCGGCGTATGATACAATCGATCGAGAACAGCTATGGCAGATTATGCACGAATACGGATTCCCGGATAAACTGATACGATTGATCAAGGCGACGATGGATCGAGTGATGTGCGTAGTTCGAGTATCAGGGACACTCTCGAGTCCCTTCGAATCTCGCAGAGAGTTATGGCAAGGTGATGGTCTTTCGTGCTTGCTGTTCAACATTGCGTTAGAGGGTTTAATAAGGAGAGCGGGGATAAACACGAGTGGAACGATTTTCACGAAGTCCGTTCAGCTGCTTGGTTTCGCTGATGATATTGATATTATTGCTCGAAAATTTGAGACGATGGCGGAAACGTACATCCGACTAAAGAGTGAAGCCAGGCGAATCGGATTAGTCATTAATGTGTCGAAGACAAAGTACATGATGGCAAAGGGCTCCAGGGAGGAATCACCGCGCCCGCCACCCCGAATTTATATCGACGGTGATGAAATCGAGGCGGTTGAAGAATTCTTTTACTTGGGCTCACTGGTGACCACCGACAACGACACCAACAGAGAAATACAGAGGCGCATTGTGGCATGAAATCGTGCTTACTTTGAACTCCGCAAAACTCTACAATCGAATAAAGTTCGCCGTAACACGAAGTTAACTATCTACAAAACGCTGATTAGACCGGTCGTCATCTATGGGCACGAAACATGGACCCTACGTGCAGAGGACCAACGCGCCCTTGGAGTTTTCGAACGGAAGGTGTTGCGTACCATCTACGGCGGAGTGCAGATGGAAGACGGGACTTGGAGAAGGCGAATGAACCACGAGCTTCATCAGCTGCTAAGAGAACCAACCATCGTCCATACCGCGAAAATCGGGAGGCTACGGTGGGCGGGTCACGTCATCAGGATTATTATTATTTATTTTAATAGAGAGGCTTTAAACATAACCGTTCATTCACCTCTGTTTTTGAATCATATTACAATTTATGATACAGCTCTATGTCTCTTAAAAATGAAATTAACCTATTTTCTTCTCTTCTATTATTACTCATCGCTACAGTAAAATTATGACTTAATTTGAACTTTTTTCTTGCATCTTGGAAATCTGGACAATCGATTACAATGTGTTTAATATCTAGAACTGTTTTACAATTTTTACAATTTGTTACATTTTTTTCGCCCAAGAGACTTTGTTTTGTTAAACGTGTGTGATTCAAACGACAACGAGATAGAATTCTTTGCTCTTCTCTTCTTGGACGGTCATTCCATTTATAAACTGTTGGTTTTATAATTCTCAGTAGATGATGCTTTTCAGAATCCCATTTCCGTTGGTGGCTTTTCCAAATTTGTTCACGTACTGTCCGAGTTGCATCCATAGCAGGAACCGTTGTAGTTAGAACTGTACCTGTTCTTCCCGAATTGGCGGCGCGATCAGTATCCTCGTTGCCAGATATTCCAACATGACTGGGGATCCAACAGAGAACAATATGTTTATTAGACATTTTCTTTTCTATCAATTGCAAAAATGGATGTTTAATACTTCCCTTTTCAATGGCAGCTAAGCAACTAGCTGAATCTGAAAATATTACCGTTGGCGAGAAATGAGCAAGATCTATGGCTTTCAATAGAGCCGCTGCTTCGGCAGAAAAAACACTGCATTCTTCCGGAAGTTGATGAGATACTACCATATCAGGACCTTTTACTCCGATTCTCACTAAGCCATCCGCTTTCGACCCGTCCGTGTATAATTTATGATAGCTACGATATTTTCCTTCGATGATGGATAGGGCTTTCAAGCGATTTGAAGTTGGTGTTTCGGACTTTTTAGTCATCTCTCGTACAGACCAGTCTACTGTAGGGGCTGGTTTGTTCCACGGACGACGGCCAATCCAAAGCAGTTTTCCGATGTCTGGCAAGGTCGAGCTAGTTATTGCAGTGTACATTTGTTTCACCTCAGATTCTATGATTGCAGTTGTAACATTAGGATTTTCAGCATATTTGCAATATCTCCGAATCATTGTTTCAAATACTCTACTATCAAATGGTAAAATTCCTGCTTCTATCGCGGTGGTAAATCCAGGTGTTGTGCAGAAGGCTCCCGTAACAATCCTAAGAGCTTTGTTATACACTTTAGTATACGGTTTAATGCATTTAGTTCCAAATAATTCCACTCCATATAAAAGTTTCGAT
Source organism: Aedes albopictus (assembly GCF_035046485.1). Lineage (NCBI taxonomy): Eukaryota > Metazoa > Arthropoda > Insecta > Diptera > Culicidae > Aedes > Aedes albopictus. The sequence goes on from NC_085138.1 coordinate 190,853,659, forward strand.
ACACATACTGCTTCGAAGATTCGTTCAAGTGATATTCGATTTGCTCTGTAGGAATTTGCTTTAAGGAGATTTATACGTGTTTTCATACTGCGGATAGTTTCGCGGAAGTGTTTTTGAAATTTCCATTTACTGTCTACAAATACTCCAAGAATTTTCGCAGTTTTAACATCCGGGATTTCTGTTCCATCAATTTTAATTGGTTTTCTCTGACCTTTCCATCGATGGCGTCGATTACAGATATGAATAATTTTAGATTTTTCAGCTGACACAGAAAAGTGTACTTCATGAAGCCATCGACTTACTTTTTCAATGGCGCCAGCTATACGGCGCCTTGCCCATCGGTACGATTTACCAACAGAAATTAATATAATATCGTCGGCATAAATAAGACAAAATACTTTTTTTGGTACCTCTTTGAAAACACCATTTATAGCAATTAAAAATAGGGTTACGGATAACACGGATCCCTGTGGGACCCCATTCAATTGCGTTCGAGTAGAACTTTTTTGGTTGCCAACTGTCACCTGGAAATGACGATCACGAAGGAAATTCTCTATGCAGGCTTGCATATTGCCTCCGACATTTAAGCGTTTGATGTTTTTCATTATGTGTGGCCGCCATGCCTGATCATATGCCTTTTTTATGTCTAAAATGGCAACTTCACAATGTTGGTCATTTAGTAAAGCATTCTCAATAATTTCTCTTAGTTGAACAAAGTAGGTTCCAGTGCCTTTACCAGAGCGAAACGCATGCTGATTTGGGTGGAAAAAACCTTCGCTTTCAAGAAAATTTACTAGTCTTCTATTAACCATCCGTTCATAAACTTTGCCGACGCAACTGAGTAATGATATTGGACGAAAACCTTCAGCTGCACGATAAACAGTTTCTGTTTTCGGAATAGGAACAACAATTGCCTTTTTCCAGTCTTCAGGAAATCGCCCTTCTGCCCAGATCTTGTTATAAGCATCAAGAAGTTCCAACTTACCATTCATCGACAGGTTCTGGATCATGGGATAACCAATCAAATCATTTCCAACAGATTGTCCCTTAGCCGTTTTTATGGCTTCCATAAGCTCTGACATCGAAAAAGCTTCGTTCAGTGGAGAATCCGAGTCACTCACCTGAGTAGAATGGGTTTCTTCAAAATCATCGTCACTTGAAGTTAACTCAGTTTCAAACTGATCAGTACTACTATCTTCAAACTTGTCAGCGAGAATATCGGCGACAGCGACTGGATCCGATATATGCTCTCCATCAATCACCAAAGTAACGTCAATTTTCTTAGTTTTCCCGCACAATCTTCCATAGTTTTCCCACATTTCTTTTGAGCTTGTGTTTGGTGTAAAACTTTCACAAAACTTTTTCCACGAGTCTGTCTTAGCATCACGAATAGTTTTTCTTGCAAACGCTCTTGCCAGTTGAAAATCTTTAAGCGCGTGTGGTCTGTTCGTGTTCTCCACAGACAGTTTTTTGAGTTTTCTTAATGCCTTCCGTCTTTTTTTTACTGCTTCCTCTACTGTATTATTCCACCATATCATGGCTTTTCCACCAACGTTCCCAGATGTCCGAGGAATGGATTTTTCAGCGGCTTCGAGAAGTTTGTTTGAGAGATTTTCTATGGAATAATTTGCATTTTGTTCCAACGAGTTGTCAAAGTCCATTTGAAACGCAGACCAGTCTGCGTTGTGATACAGCCACCGCCTTGGCTTTTTCTTGGTTGTGATCGCAGTGTCGAGATACGTCGATGAGAAGATATGATCGCTGCCTCCCGTGTCCTTGCTAGACTCCCAAAATAGCCTGGGAGCAAGGCAGTTCGAAGCGATCGTAACATCAATCGCAGTGAATGTTCCATGTGCGCCACTGATAAATGTAGGAGTTCCGTCATTCAAGATTTGCATTCCATTGTCGACGATCCAATTGAGTAGGGAACGTCCTCTCAAAGTCGACCTAGAACTGCCCCAGGCCTCGTGAGCTGCGTTGAAATCCCCACCTATGAGATACGGAGGTTTACCGTGTTTCATCAGGAGATTTAAGTTGGTTATGATTTCACTATTCGGTGTACCGATCGGGAAGTAGACGGTCACTACGGTTATGTTATAAGGCGGACCGAGTGTTGCAGCACAAATAGGGATTGTTGTGGGTATGCTTAAAAAAAGATGTGGAATGCCGTTTAGAACACCAAGGCCAGCGTATCCAGCACCATTTGTGATGTTTCTGTCTGAAATATTCCAATCATATAAATTTTTGAGAATATGGTTGGTTTTGTTGGTTTTCAGCTCTTGGAGGCCAATAGTCAATGGTGGGTTTAACTCTATGATTTGACGAAGTTCGGCGTGGTTACTCCATAAACCACGAATATTCCATTGGAACCATAGTTTTTTTCGATTTACGTTGCTGGAAGCGCTGTTGGCATGGATCGATGTATCTGAAAACGATTTTGATGCAGGGGAGTGATCTGTTCGAAAGGAATTAAGGGAAAATGTGCTACTTGCCTGTGAAATGAGGCTGTCCACGCCGACTGCCGCCGAAGGCTCATCGGGCATGCCCGGAACATCCTCGGTCAGGGTCAGCGTGGAAAGCTTCGCACTTGGCGATTCTCTGGTTTCCGGGATACTGCAGGTGAATATTGTCGTTGCACGTCTCTGGGTGCTTCGAGATTGATCAGTAGTCTGATAGCGGCTATGAGTTGGTACTTGGTGTTGTTGGTAAAAGGAGTCGTAGATAAAGGAATTTGTCAAGGCAGATATTGGTAGTTTATGGGAAGCAGATTCAGCCGAGCCCAAGGAGTGTGTTTCAGGAATAGAACTTGAAATAATGTCTTCCTTGTTCCCCTTATAGTGCAATCTTTTGCACAGAAGGGTAGAGATTACATTCTTCTTTCCATCGCCTGCTATGGGCGAAGAAGCATGTTTTTCAGAATCAGAAAAAGAAAGCGTTTTGCGTGGTACCGTGTCAGAAATACAATCAGGGTCCTTTATCATTGCTGTGTCAATGTTGAATTTTAATGGAGTGAATTTGAACATCGTCTATCGAATTCCTTGTGAACGTTAACGTATTTTGTGACCCTTATTACCGTTTAAATCGAATCATCTGACATGTCAGCGAAAACCGGTGGTGACCGCGGAGGTGATGGCGACTTTGTATGTTTTTTGTTGGATGTGGATTTTTTTGAATTTGGCGAATGTGGGGGAGACAGAGGATTTCTTTCAGATTTGCGTTTGTTTGTTAGTTGATCAAAGTCCATTTCCAGTTCCGAAGCATTTGGTTTACAAATCTTTTTGTTTCCATTGCCCTTGCCTTGTCTGTCATGATTATTGGTATTGGTGTTAAGTTCCGTTGCATTGCTAGATGTTTCCTTATTATTTTTTTCCGAGCGAGTGTTAGTCTTCGTTAGTGTAGTGTCAACAACTTTTTGGACATTATCGTTAGAGCGCAAGTTGTTAACAATTTTTCTAAGAACCTCAACCTCTTTTCTTATATGGGTTATGAGCCGGTCCTTCTCATCTTCTGTGGTTTGTTTTGTCACTGCCGAGTACGAATTAGAGTTACTATTGAACAAAGTTCGCGCTTCACCAAATGATAGACCCTGATCAACCTTAATTTTAATAATCTTTTCCTCGTCTTTGTAAACCGGACAGTCACGAGAACTTACAGGATGCGCGCCTTTGCATTGCTTGCAGTAGGGATCTCTTCGGCATGGTAGAGGATCGTCTTCACCATGTTGTTGAGAGCAGCGGAGACAAGTTGGTTCAAATTTGGATGGATCGCAGTTTTTTTAGCATGGCCATATGTTCCACATCGGAAGCAAAGTAGAGGAGATGGATAATAGATTTTTACGGCAACTCGAATCAAACCAACATAGATGAACTCAGGAACCCGCGTGCTAGAGAAAGATAGCACAAGCAATGGAAGATTCTTAAAGCGTTCCCCATCTCGCTTACGAATTCGGCGAACATGAACCACTCCTTGTGGTGCAAGTTCTCGAAGCAGATATTCTTCTGTTTCGTGAATGGAGTCAGTATCGTAGATGATCCCACATGACACGTTGAGAGTTGGATGCTGGATAATTTCAACCGGTGTACCATCCGCGAGTTTCTCAATTTTCAACAAAGCGTCCCGGACAATGATCGAATCAGTGCGCAGAATGTATCGGGTACCACGTGCTTCTTTGGTTGTTCTCAATTTTTTCATGTTCTCCAATCCAATTGCCGCTTGTACCGTAGCACTAATGATAAACGCTTTGGTAGCAAGTACGGGGCCGTTGGTGACATTTAAACCTGGATCTTCTTTCAACCGCATCATTAGCACACATGTCTGGCCAAGTTCATCACCCGACCGCATCCAACTTGGAAGTTTACTTCCAGCACAATCATCCGGAGGCTTTTTTTGATTCATGGTGGGTGAAGGGATTGGATCCCTTCAACGCGCAATCATCACACTAAAAGAGTCACTGATTTGATATCCGCACTCGCAGCAAACACTCTCACCAATGTACAAGTTCAAAAGTACTATTGACCGGGTGGCGAAGCACCAAACAAAGCAAATTCACGATCCGGGAAAACAATAGCCGTCGCAAATCGACAGTGGCACTGTATTGTAAAGAGAGGAGCAATAAAAAACCGTCCGAACGCGTGGAGCACTTTCGACAGAATGACGTCATCAGGATGTCGGATAGCAACCCGACTAAAATGGTTCTCGAGAGTCATCCGACCGGTACAAGAAGACGTGGAGCGCAGCGAGCTAGGTGGGTCGACCAAGTAGAGGACGATCTGCGGACCCTACGCAGAGTGCGGAACTGGAGACAAACAGCCATGGACCGAGTGGAATGGAGGCGGCTACTATGTACAGCAGAGGCCACCCCGGCCTTAGCCTGATTGGTAAGGTAAGTATATAACATTTAACATAAAACATTTAACTGCTCATTCGACACTCTCGACTTAAAGACTGAGAAAGCCACCCGAAACATCGAAAGTGGCAATGTTATGTTGAAAGTTTGAGAAAGCTTGTAGCAGAATATTCCCTGCCCGCGTAGAACTGGTCTAGAAGCATGCCAACCTTTGAAGTGTTGTTTCAAGAAGTCTAAGTCGGCAGTTACAAGTGAAATAATGAGTTTCCTTTGAAAGAATAAAAATCTCACTATAGTATACAGCAAGTATACTTGCTTGCTTATATTACACGTTTTCGACGTTTTGTCCTTTCGACGTTTTGGCATTCGACGTTTTGTCTTTCGACGTTTTGTTCCTAAACCCCTAAGGACAAAAAGTTTATTTGCATTAAAGTGTACTATTGCAGCGGAACCAGTGACATAAAAGAAATAACTCCCGTGGTAGCTCTTCCGCTACAAGGGCACTAACCCTGTTCATGTGAATTTCATAAAATGTAATGCATCACCACATCAGTGTGACAAATCCATCAGTGATAGTCGATGATTTTTCCCTTAACTAGAGTCACGTAAACCGATTGCACGTATGAAAATACTTAGGATAAGCCTAACAACGCATAGCTTGATCCTGAACCAACGAATAGTTCGTTGACCTAGCTAAGTGCTATGACACAGTATTGCACGTACCAGTCAATAGTGAGTAGCTAAATGCCAACTATCCTATGACGTAAGCGGTCATACTTTGGGAAGCCTGCCACGTGAAAACAATTCCGAAAAACGGCAAGCCATCGACTGCCACAATACACGTTTTCTACATTGTCGTGGGATTAGCAAACATGAGGATTTTTTGAGTGCGGCGCTATCCGAACGTCTGAGCTCAGTATTTAAATCCAAACTTATTGGATTTAAACGACAATAGCATGTCTAAAGAGCAAAACCAAACGACCACGCTGTGCCAAAAAAGCCAGTGCACGCCAACGAAAAAAAAACATCATAAATATTTATTACTGCATTCTCCATGCTGCCACAGAAAACTACCTAGCCATAGAATAGATTTCTGTTCAACTTTGTGGTAAAAATATTGAAATATAAACTGAACCACAGCGTTGTGAATAGCATCCTAGTAAAAATACACCATGGAGGGGCAATAATAATAAAGTTATATTTTAATACACTGATTATTACATTTTTTTTTCAACCAAAACTCTTCTTTCGCCCAACGACCAAAGGCTTCCGACCAATGTATCGATAGTAAGAGGAAGAAACTATCAAATTTTTATAAACGAGTCGCAGAAAGGAAAAAAAATCCCCGCACACGGAACAATGAGTAACTGTCGCTAATAAATTTTGCCGCATACCGAGCGCCTCCATTTAGAGACGTTGTTCGTTGGTTTCCTTCAGCAGTGGTGGCGCCCACTCGGCACTACTCTCCGCTAAAGCCACCGCAGCAGTGTGCTTTTTTAAATAAATCACTATAGGAGGTTAATTTTATTACACTCTCAAATGCTCGAAAACCACCCACAATGAGGACATTGAGGGCAACATAAGAATCAAAATCACGAGGCCGCCCAAAGAACCGACGATGGCTGCGTTTTTCTTTATTCTCCTTTGCCGTTCATTTTCCAAATTAGTTTTATGGCTAGCATTCAGTTTTATTGTAAAAATATTTTTAAATAACTATGCTGATTCGTAATGAATATGCATTAGAGAGAAAGTGTCGCCCAAGGTGGGCCCCCGAAAGGGCGTTAACTAGAGCAAATGCTAAGTACGAGGATCAGAAATGTGTGGCTTGGAGGTGCTACCTGTCAAGATTGTAATAAAGTCCATGCACACCAGCAGCAGCTGTTGTTACCATTTAACGAACCTTCTAGTCCAAACATGGTAGCTCACCGACAAAGTGTAAATGTGTGAATAAAATTAACAAATGATTTCTCACCCAGCTGCGGTACTTGAAGGCAAGTGTCGGAGTTTCTGTCTCTAACTCATCGTTTACGTCAATGTTCTGGGCTGATTGACGAGGATTTCTTCTTCCATTCTAAGTCTTCTCACCCATTCATGAACTAGGTTCAGAATTGGGCCGTGGAAAAAAATGCAAATAGCAAAAGATGTGAGCTGCATGGAAGGAGCTCATGCAAATCCGTTCGTCCAAGCAAAGTTTTGTACATGTAAGCCGAGGTTATCTATCATCCAAGCCCGTAGTCAAGCCTGTAGTTAATCAATCCTTGCGCATTTCACTACGAGGAATAGGAATTTTTCTTGACTTACTAATGCTTTGCGTTGAGGATGAGCATTGAAAGAAATGAGACAGTTACAATTCAAGGTGGATTTTTATTCGTACTGGATAGTGAAGATTCACAACAGTTTTTTTTTTTTGTTGATTTGCTGCCATCCACTTTAGTAGCAGTACAATTTATTTGATTAAGTATGGATCTATTTACTGCTTTCCACTACAGAAAGCCAGATTTCATCATTTGTCACTGAATGTTTGAAACTGGCTGACAACGTGGATCCCAAAGTCATGAAACTGGTTCCTAAAAGGGAACAGTTTGAGGGCTTGAGCACATCCGGTTCAGGCAATTCGAGGATACTCTCGCAAAAAAACTTACCGAGTGTTGTGAGCCTATCATCAACGATTCAACCGCAAACATCAATTCATCCTTCTCTTGAAGAATCTAACATGGGCAGTTAAGGAGTATTGGACAACCAGAACGTCCGCCCCACGCAGACTTTGCAAAGAGGTGCGCTACAAACCGGTTGAAAGTAAACCCCAACAAGGACAGTGAGCTGTTTTTTTTCAGCTGCACATATCGTATACTGTCGGAGAAGCGTTCAGAAACCTCGGTTTTTTTATCCGTGTCGGGAAAGAATTCTATCTATTGCCTGGAAAAAGAAATCTATTGCCTGGAGCAGCTGTATTGATCTCTGGTGCGATCAGATTTAGGGTATTGTTCGTATAGAATCTTCCCAGGTAAACATTTTATACTGTACAAACGTTCTTCCAACTATTTTGAAGCAGCCTTCATTTGAATAAAAACTGAGTTCCTAAACATCTAATTTTGGCGATTTTATTCAACTTTTAGCTGATTTGAGATTTATTGGAAGGCTGATTAAAAGCTTATTATGCGCTTAATCAGTAATCAATCAAATTTATTTATTGCGTAAAATTAATAAAACACTTTTGTAAGCATATGTTTACTATTTGCTGCTCTCTATTTCCAGAAGAGATGTTTAGAAATGTATTAATTAACCCTCTAACACCCAATCCCGCCTTCAGACGTGGTATAGTTTGAGCATTTTTGTAATTTATGTTTCGTTGAAAATCATTTTTTTATATTTTTGGCTGATATTTAGGACTGTTCTGTATAATTCAAAATGGTTTTAGTGTATTTTAAAGCGTATTTACATTTTTTAAAAATCATTGAAAAATTGATGTTTTAGTCACCTTTTAGAAGTCATTGTTTATTTTGTATTGAATCGCTACAATTAACATATTTTAAATTTTCCCAAATCATTCTATCCTTGTTTAATAGTTTGAGGGAAATGAATACACTCAAAAATTATTTTCCTTAAAATAACACGGAAAATAAAATTGTCTGCGATAAAAATTTAAAATAATAACATTTCATCAATAATCATTACATACATACATTTATTTGTTCAACATCATTACGACAAGACATAATCAACAATAGTACGCCACAATACTCAGTTTGTGGCTGCCGCTCTCCATCCTCGGTCGCGCCCAATGCTCGCCAAGTCACGCTCCACCTGGTCCGCCCATCGTGCTCTCTGCGCTCCACGCCTTCTTGTGCCAACCGGATCCGTTGCAAACACCAGCTTTGCAGGGTTGTTGTCCGGCATTTTTGCAACATGCCCTGTCCACCGTATCCTTCCGGCTTTGGCCACCTTCTGGATGCTGGGTTCGCCGTAAAGTGCAGCGAACTCGTGGTTCATCCTTCTCCGCCACACATCGTTTTCCTGCGCACCGCCGAAAATAGTCCTTAGCACCTGTCGCCAGGCTTGACAGAAACTCCCTCGCGAGAAAATGAGGAAGCTATTTTAGCGATTTTCTGAGGAGTGAAAATAAAACTCGGAAATCACACCGCAAATCCTCAACAGCAACGAGCGCGAGCTTGCCGCGCAGCGAGGAGTTCGTCCAACACTCATAATTGCTTGTTGTGTTTCTCACGTCTACTCACACTCAAAAAGCTCTCGCGAGTTCCCCTCCCATACAAAGAAAATAGCACTCAAAAACCCGAAATAATCATCGGCTCTTTTTTCGTTCCCCTCTTCCTCACTCAGTTTTTATTGCCTCTCTGTTTGGGGTTCGTTCGCTCCCTCGCGACGAGGCAAAAGTAAAACACCGCTCTAGAGCATGTTGCAAAACTCTTTTGATTTCGAGGAGGATTATCAAGCCTGCCTGTCGCTCGAAAACTCCGAGTGCTTGCAGGTCCTCCTCGAGCATGGTCCATGTCTCGTGCCCGTAGAGGTCCACCGGTCTTATTAGCGTTTTGTGTATGGTACATTTGGTACGTGGGTGAATCTTTTTCGACCGCAGTTTCTTCTGGAGCCCGTAGTAGGCCCGACTTCCGCTGATGATGCGCCTCCGAATTTCACGGCTCACGTTGTTGTCAGCCGTCAGTAAGGATCCGAGGTAGACGAATTCCTCCACCACCTCGAAAGTATCCCCGTCTATCGTAACATTACTACCCAGACGGATCCGGTCGTTTTCGGTTCCGCCTACCAGCATGTACTTTGTTTTTGAGGCATTCACCACCAGTCCGACCTTTGCTGCTTCGCGTTTCAGGCGGGTGTACAGCTCTGCCACCGTTCCAAATGTTCTAGCGATAATGTCCATGTCGTCCGCAAAGCACACAAATTAACCGGATAATGTGAAAATCGTTCCCCGGCTGTTGAGCCCGGCTCGTCGCATCACACCTTCCAGAGCGATGTTGAAGAGTAGTTATGAGAGTCCATCACCTTGTCGCAGTCCCCGGCGAGATTCGAATGAACTGGATAGTTCATCCGAAACCCTTACGCAGTTTTGCACACCATCCATCGTTGTTTTAATCAGTCTAGTCAGCTTCCCAGGAACGCCGTTTTCATCCATGATTCTCCATAGCTCTGCGCGGTCGATACTGTCGTATGCCGCTTTGAAGTCGATGAACAGGTGATGCGTTGGGACCTGGTACTCACGGCATTTCTGGAGGATTTGCCGTACGGTAAAGATCTGGTCCGTTGTCGACCGGCCGTCGATGAAGCCAGCCTGATAACTTCCCACGAACTTATTCGTTTTAGGTGACAGACGACGGAAGATGGGCCAACTTTTCTGGGCCCATTTTGATGAGTTCAGCTGCGATACCATCCTTACCAGCTGCTTTGTTGGTTTTGAGCTGGTGAATGGCATCCTTAACTTCCCTCAGCATGGGAGTTGGTTCATTTCCGTCCTCCGCGTCGTCGTTTCTTCCGTTGCCGTGGGCTCCCGTGCCTACGTTCTCCACGACGTTCAGGTGCTGATCGAAAAGATGCTTCCACCTTTCGATCACCTCACGTCCGTCCGTCAAGAGGCCTCCGTCTTTATCCCTGCATATTTCGGTTCGCGACACGAAGCCGTTGCGGGATGCGTTGAGCTTCTGATAGAACTTCCGTGTTTCTTGGGAACGGCACAGCAGTTCCATTTCTTCACACTCCGCTTCTTCCAGGCGGCGCTTTTTCTCCCGAAAGAGGCGGGAATGCTGTTTCCGCTTCTGTTTGTAACGTTCCACGTTCTGTCAAGTCTCTTGCTGCAGCATTACCACCCTCGCTGCGTTCTTCTCCTCCAAAACCGTTCTACACTCTTCGTCGAACCATTCGTTCCGTCGATCCCGTTCCACGTACCCGATGGTGCTCTCTGCTGCGTCGTTGATGGCTGCTTTCACTGTACTCCAGCAGTCCTCTAGAGGGGCCTCATCGAGCTCGCCCTCGTCTGGCAACGCGGCCTCGAGATTCTGCGCGTATGCTGAGGCGATATCCGATTGCTTCAGTCGCTCTAGGTTGTACCGTGGCGGTCGCCGGTACCGTACATTGTTGATGACGGAGAGTTTTGGGCGCAGTTTGACCATCACCAGATAGTGGTCGGAGTCGATGTTGGCGCCACGATAGGTCCTGACGTCGATAATGTCGGAGAAGTGCCGTCCGTCAATCAGAACGTGCTCGATTTGAGATTCCGTTTGCTGTGGTGATCTCCAGGTGTAACGATAAGGGAGGCTGTGTTGGAAAAAGATGCTACGTATGGCCATATTTTTGGAGGCGTTTTCGTTCGTCTGCTGGTGGGCGCTGAACTTACCAATCGTCGGTCTGAATTCCTTCTCCTGGCCTTCCTGAGCGTTCAAATCTCCTATGATGATCTTGACGTCGTGGTTTGGGCAGCGATGGTACTCGCGTTCGAGCTGCGCGTAAAATGCGTCCTTGTCAGCATCAGTACCTACGGAGTGAGGGCTGTGTACGTTTATTATGCTGAAGTTGAAGAATCGGCCCTTGATCCTCAACCTGAACATTCTTTCGTCGATCGGGAACCAACCGATCACGCGCCTCTGCATATCACCCATCACTATGAAAGCTGTTCCCAGCTCGCGTGTATTGCCGCTGCTCTGGTAGATGGTATGATTACCTCTAGACGTTCGCACCATGGATCCTGTCCAACACACCTCCTGCAGCGCTACGATGCCGAACCCGCGGTCCTTCAGTAGATCGGCGAGTATGCGGGTGCTCCCAATGAAGTTGAGAGATCGGCAGTTCCACGTACCGAGTTTCCAATCGCAAGTCCTTTTTGTTCGCTGGGGTCGTTGCCGTTGGTCTCGGTTCGTATTATTCTGTTGCTGATTTTCCGTTACAATGGTTTTTACGGCTGGCTCGTAGGGCCTGACACCAACCCCCAACTTTCCGGAGGACCATAGTGCACAGTTGAGCTTAGAATCCTTCCCTGGCACTCGGACGTAGACCAGCCGCCCCTAACATGGAGATCAGAAGCTGTTGTGGGCCGCTCCTCCTGGAAAACAGACGCTCAGGTTTGCCGAAGCAAACCCCCCCCCCCCCCTTCCCTGTCAGCCTACGACCAAAGTTCCCACCGGGGTTGGTTACCCGGTCTTCCCTAAGGTTGCTCATAGTTTCCGGCCGGTACCGCGTGGAGGTAGGGATAGGAGTTGCTGGGCAGAGGCTAGTGGATCACAATAGGATCTGAATTGCGCAGCATGCCCAGCCTTTACCGTGCCTTCAACAATAATCATAAAATCTCAAAATGTTTTCATCTCAAAAAATCCGTTCCCCAAATTGGCTTCCAGGAAAAATATAAAAGTGTGGGGATGTTCAAAAATAAAAATTAGAAAAATCAAAAACTGAAATTCACGAAATCGAGAATTAAAAAGAATCATCTTCCAAAACATGTTTAAATCGATTTTAGACGACGAAAAATGATATTTAGATCAAAATAAAAAATTTGGGTATTAGAGGGTTAATCTATGAGAAACTGGGAATTGAACTCGGACCTCCTGATTTATAGTGCGGATAAATTAACTATTCTTTTCGTGGGACAAGCTCGGTTCACTGCGCATTTTTTCGCGGCTTCACTTTTTGGTAAAATAATATTTTTCTCTTTGAAACCAAAGAGCTTCAAGGCACATTTGTATATACCGCATTGATATTTGTACTTTTCAAGGGCAAGAGTGATAATTGACCAACCCTGGCTGTCATTCTGTTCAGCCACTGATGCCAATAACCAGCCAATGTTCAGATAATACTCTTCTTACTGTTCAGCATTCATTGTTACTTGGACTTACTACTGTAACGGAGTGGATGGAATTGTTGTCCACTGTTGCTTGTGAATCGTTGGAAGGTTGCTGTCGATACCGAACAGAGAGTTTGGAGGCAGTTCGACCATTACGAGGTAGTAGTTAAGCCAATATTAGCGTCACAATGGATCTTGATAATGATAATGCTATAGAAGTGCCGTCCATCAATCAAAACACAGAGAACAGACATCCAAGTCCACTTCCGAAACTGTGTAAGGAATTTAACGGCCATTTGAAATCGACAACATAAGTGGCAATAGCGTGGCGCTGCAATCGGTTAATTTTCCATACTAATTTAATTCACCACTTGAAATATTTCGATTCACCACTGACTTTGGCAATACGGTATTTAGCGGCGTTAGTGTTATCATCGTGTATTGGTTTGTAACCTTACTCAAGTGAAGATTCAAATCCTTACACAACTTTCTGAGTGAAATTTGTTCTAGCCTGGATGTCGGTTCTCTGTGATCAAAACGTGCTCAATTTACGACTCCGTCTGCTTAGATGATCTCCAGGTAGGTATGATACAACCAATCCGTTTTTTTTTGCATGGGTCTGGTTTTTGCTATAACTCAGTCACTTTTCAACCGATTCTCATGAAAGTTTGTACGCATGTTGGCACGATTAGTACTATCTGTGTACAAACTTCATAAGAATTGGGTAAAAATTGACTGAGTTATAGCAAAAACCAGACCCGCGCAAAAAAAAGAATCGAGTTTAGTAGTTTCAATGAATTATCACGAACGGACGTTGGTTTAAAAATTCGTGCGTGGTAGAATTTGTTGCTACCCTTTATGAGATACGTCAAACTTTAAGAAATGTACCAGAAACGCAGCTTCATCACCATCTTCACGAAAGGAGAGCCGAATCTTCCACCACACTGCATATTTCCAAGATGGTTTCCCGCTCTCTAATTAAAGGCGAAAAAATCGAACTGAATTGTTCATCGATAACTCCGAAACATAAATTACATTTTTCACAAAAAAGAAGGAAATGGAATCGCCAAAAAAATGCCATACATGCTCACATAAATCTCACTCGGGTTTCCAGCTGCCGCTGTGTTAGTACCGAACACATTCTCATCCTCATCCTTCTCAGCCACCAGGATAGCACACAAGGAAACATTGTTTTCTTTTTGCCGTTCACAACTACCGTCGAAAAAGTGCACATTTTTTCTCTCCTACGCCTCACCACCCGCCTCCCCCAACCAAAGGACATCCACCGGAATCAGCAACGGAACAATGAGGCCAGCCAGCACCATCGCCAGACGGCGCGCCGTGAGAGAGAGTTGTTTTCACTTTCTTTCCACTTTACAACGGACGTACAAGCTAGACCTGCGTCCTGACTGGTAACAGTGCCAATGTTGCTGGTGGTGGTGGTGGTGGTGTTCGGAGAAAACCGGCTGAAGGCCAGACAAGTAGGATCCTTGCCCCCGCCGTCGCCGTTCCGCCAAATGAAAGGCCGCTCAACTTTCACTCTCGTTCGGCTTGGTGAGAAACATAAACAGAGAGTAGACGCGTGCCGAAACCGTGGAAGAAGCAGAGCGAACCAAATAGCCGAATGAAACCGAATTTTCGGAGGATTCGGTTCACGAGAGAGCACATGATTTCCACCCAACCCAACCGAACCCAAAGAGTGGGAAGTGACGGGGGGTTTTGGGTGAATTTGACCGGGTACAACTACAATTGCAGCCCGTGAAGGCACGTGGAACGATTAAGGAAGGCGAAGACGACGAGGATGTTGTAGGTGGTAAAATTGCGTGGAATAATTCCAAATACTATGGATGTGCCATATTCGAGAATGGATTTGTAATGCAACTTAAAGATCTTGGGATATTTTTTTTTATTGAAGGCACTATCCTGCAAAATACTATTCACTATATAGACGACGAATGTAGGTACTAGTAGGAAAGGTTTATTTTTATGTTAGACTTTTGTGCAATAGGTAGTTGTTTTCGTTGCGTTAAGCAGGATATGAATCTTTTCATTATTTCAAAAGCTTCAACCTTGATTCACTACTTATTCCTCAAGTAGTGAGCTATGGAAACTATGGGGATTCCCTAAAAAGCTTAAAACACGAACTGATGATTGTCAGAATTGTTATATTTTTTTTTCAAGTTTCGTGGGGGTTTTGGAAGGGTTTCAGAGGAATTGGTGAAGGTTCCTTGAACCTTCTGAAGGAGATTCCAGGGATGTTTCAGATGCGTTTAACACTTATCAAGGCTTTGCAGGATCTTACAGGGAAATTCCGGAGGGGTTTCCGGATTCAAATGGGATTTAGGGGGTTTCAAGAAAGCTTCATGGGATTTTTAGAGGGGCTTCAAGTTGTTCAAGATTTTTTTCAGGTGATATAAGGCGCTGTCCATAAACTACGTAGACTCAATTTTGGGAATCTCAGACCCCCCCCCTCCCCACCGTAGACTTTTGTTCATACTAAATTTTCGAAATTTGTATGAACCGTGGACTTTGGCCAAACCCCCCCGTCCCCCCCTCCGAGTCTACGTAGTTTATGGACAGGCCCTAAGGGATGAATCCCATGAAATCTCCTGGGATCTCCTGGAACGCCCTTTAAGCACCCTGAAACGTTCATGAAATTATCTGAGGCTCCTAGATCAGCGCTGAAACGTCCATGAAACCATTGGAATGCTCCCAAAACCCCTTGGGATACCCTTGATACGCATTTTAAACCCTGAAACCCTATGGAACGCCCATGAAATTCCATGAGAGTCCATGGAACAACCCTGGAGCGCCGCTAAAACCCGCTGAAACTCTATGAAAAACCCTTGAAACCTCATGAAACCCCCTGAACCACCTTGGAACAACACTGAAGCGCTCCCAAAATCCCTTGAAACTCCCTGGAACACATTTGAAATCCCATGGAACGCTCCTGAAGCCCCCTTAACTCCGCTGTAACATCCCTGGAATGCTCCTGAAACCCATGGAATACCTAGGAACGCCATTAGAACCTACCATACAGAAACCCCATGAAACGCCAATGACCCCCCCCCCCCTTGAGACCCCTTGGAACATGCCTAGAACGCCTCTGAAACTGCATGGGACCCCTCCCAAGTAACAATTCCATTGCTGATTGGTTTTGTTTGTTTTTTATTACGGTTTTATTACAGCAATAACAAAACTATTGATGAAAGGTTTTATAGCATTCATGAAATTATTTATAAAACCAGAATACAAGAGTAAACAAAACTCTTCGATTTGGGAAATTTATTACCGTTTTCAAGCAGCCATAAAACTACCAGAACTCTCAGTAGATGGCGTTCCATTCGATAAGCAACGACGTCTGTTGAAATTATGACAAAAACTGTTTACGTTCAATTTTCGCCATTACGGATGTCGCCATAAGGGAGAATTAGAGAACATCAATGGAAGATAATTATTTCATAATGATAATTTTCATAATTTTCAAGACGCATTTATTTTATGCTGCTACAATCCCAATATTCACAGTAAAATTCAATGCGCCACAGAAAATAGTAAGTCTCTTTAATAAAGACAAATCAATCAATCAATCAACAAAACATAGTAGCTTCTTAAATACTGCTTTGAAATGATCGCTATCTACTTGCGAATAATATTTCTTCTTGAACACTTTTTATGCCATTGAATAAACTTCCCTGCACCCATGGTTTCGATCAGGATTGAAAAAATAATAATGATAAGCTGTCAAACAAAACACATGGCCATCATCGAGGGTGGAAATTTTTTTCAACACAGTCTTAAAACAGTTGTATTGCTGCTCTCAATACGGTTTGCAAAACCTCTTCAAGAGCGGTCAATTTTGCCTGGAGATGCTCTTAAAGAGGTAATCAACAGGTATTGATTTATGAATCAGTTTTATTGGAAGTTTGTTACAAAAATCTCTTTTAGAGCGCAATAAAACTTAAAATGTTCCTTGGGCTGGGTCACCTCTAGGATCTCCTGAAATACTCTGAATCTCTCTGGAGCACCCCTGAAACCCTGGTAGAGCCCCTGGAACGCTCCTGAAACCAAATAAACCCCCTGCAATATATCTGGAATACATTTTAAAATCTCCTGGAGCCCTTGCATTTCCGGGAACAACCCTAAGATCACCTTAACCCCATTAACCTCCTAAATTTCCCAGGAACATCCCTGGTACGCCTTTGAAATACCCTGTACAACCCTGGAACGTTCTTGAAACCCTGAATGCACGATTAGGTAAACTGAAAAAAAGCTTACTTCAATTTTTGTCCCATATATCAGCTGTACAAAATTTCGGATATAACAAAATATTTTCGAAAAAAACGTAACAGCTTAAGTGACGCGATATCATTATGTATTGTTATTTCTTACATGTTGACATACTATTTTTGAAGGCAATCAATTTTGCCTAAATCCCCAAGACTTCATTTCGCTTACCTGCAAAGAAAAATAGAAAAAAAAATGTTACAATTAGTACAGAGTTAGATATTCTTTAAGTCAAGCAAGGCCCAAAAAATTCAAAAAATAAGTCAAAAAACATCGCACAAGTTTTTATAATAATTTTTTTTTTTGCCATAGTATATCGGCAGTTGCGATGGGGGTCTCGGTTGCGTTGCATTGTTTGAAGGAAAAAGTGAAAAAAGCCGCGTGTTTGGGGCAGATGCGATGGGGCTATCGATCGGGTATAACTTTTTTCACAGACGTTGGATCACTTTGCGGTCTTCGACAAAGTTGTTTGGCATATAGTCACCTACAATAATACCAAAGGGTTTGATTATTGAACGCTTACAGCGCCACCTAGCGGCAAAATTCGAAAACCTCAAATTTCTGCATACATTTGGCCAAGTTTTCCCATACAAACTTCGAGCGTTTTGAGCGCCCCCTTAGGCTCAACCGATTTTGCTCAAATTTTGAACGTAGCTTCTGGGAGTCCAAAACAACTGATTGAGGAGGTAAGACTTGGCATTTTTCGAAATTTTTGTTTTTCATATAAGGCTGATACAAATTTAATTTTCACTTTTTGTCTCCCCCCCCCCCCCCCCTTCAACAATTTTTGTCTGGATTTTGCATTTTGAGGGGGCAGATAAAAAAAAATTATCAAAATATCGGGTCTTGCCAAAAACAAGGATGGGAAAAAATCATTAATTTATTGCGTATTCCTCACTCACATCCACGCACAATCTGATGCGAGTGTGCTTCTCCCCCAGCCAAGCAAAATCTTTCCTCTTTCATTGCCTAATCTTTCCAATCGCCGAGCACCGAGCGACGCAAGCAACGACGGCCGAATGAATCGCTACCGAATCTGAGAGCCGAAGGCGAACGAACCAAGATTGAACGAATGTTGGCGTTCTGAGTCGGGTGCGAGAGCATTCATTTTGGAACGTTCATTTGGCGTTCAGTGGAAGCATTCAGTACTGGAAATTGAATCAGTGAGTGCGTTTTGATTCAATCAGCTGAATGCCACTCGGTAGTTGAGAGAGCGAACCTTCTTGTCGTATACACCGATGCAAGCTGATTTATTTCGCACTCTATTTGTTTCTCTCCTGATTCGCTTTGGTGGCGTCGGTGGCGAGCCGTTCGTGTTGCATTCGTGCTTAGTGTGCCGCGCTATCACTCAGTATTGGGATGTTGGCGTTCTTTTTGCTATTTTGCACCGGCGGCATTCGGGTGAGCGAATGAGTTTTCCCATGCTTGGCCAAAAATTCTTTAACAAATCCGATGAGTTTTTAATATTTTTCAGAATAAATGCTTTATTATTTTTATCCCCCCCCCCCCCTCGACCAGCCAAAGAGTGGTGGGACAAAAAGTGAAATAAATATTTGTAACGGCCTAAGTGTGGGCCACCTTAGTGGGGATGTTGTGGATTCCACGGATTGTAGTAACAATGGTTGTCGAACTAACATTCCTTCCCTTTCCCGATGACCGTAAGGACGTGGCCGGTGCTGTTATTGACTTTAAAATAATGAACTATCGAATTGTGCATATTGAGAGTGTATAGCTAGTCCCACGCACCATTCATTGGATCTCTGTGCAACTTCGATTGCTCTGGTCAATCACGGAGTAGCAACTACGACGTGTACGGTTATCTTTGCTTTGCTTTTGCTTGCTTTGCTAAAACTTTTTGCCATAGTATATCTACACCCTAAAGGTATTTGCTTAATTTTGCCGAGCTGAAAGTTTACTGCAAGATATTTTTTTAAGTTTAGCTGATTTGTTCAGTAAAAACTACCTCTTTGTGAAATTCAGCAAATTTTGCCGAAAATAAGGCATAAAAATGGCTGAACCCAGCTCGGCAAAGTTTGGCAAAAACTATTTAGACAACTTACAAACCAAGGCGCTTTCAGTAAAATTTTGCTAAATTTTGCCAAGCTGAAGGATTTGGCAAATTTATTTTTTGCTGAATTTTCAGCAAAATTTGATTAATTTCAGTAAAACGTTGCTGGTGATTAATAGATTTTACTGGACAAATCAGCAAACTTTGCTGAAACTTTCAGCTTGGCGAAATTCAGCGAAAATATTTAGCGAAATGACTCTTACACTGAAATTAAGCAGGGGTAAAAACTTCAAAGTTATTTTTTAATTAAACATTTAGGTAGAATTCGTTTAGGTAAATTTGATTTGAATTGTAGTCAAAGTAGTTGGAAAGCTTTTCTAAGGTGGGTTTACAAAAATAAGAGCGGCAGGATGAATTAAATGACGTTAAAGAGTTGCGGGAACTTTCGTGAGTATAGGAGTATAGGTCAGATCTTCAATCGTAACTAGAGATCTCTTGCTGTACTACGAATAATGTTTAAAAGTAGATGAGATCCAATTTCCCATTAAAACGCCTTAAAGCCCATCTGAAACTCCCCGATGCTCTCTTGAAAGCTCACTGAAGTTCATAAAAGCTCCAGAAGCCTCTCCAAAACCCCCTGAAACTATCTGAAAAGCCTCGAAACCCCCATGGAATGAAAATCCCTCAAAAACCCCCTGAAACGCCTTGATATTCCTCTTAAAAGCCCTTATACCCCTCCTAAAAACATTTAAAACAGTTTGAGAAACATCATGAAGCCTCCAGAAGTCACCTCTCCCTGAAATACACTGAAACCACCTGAATGGTTTATGCTTTAGCTGTTTTCCTACTACTTGCATCCACCGATTGTCAGCTCCTATGCGCGAAAAATAGCTATAAAGTAAATCGCAAAAATATTGTATGGCAAATAGCATATAAAGGCGAATTTCTCGAAGTAGAACACATTATTCGAAAATATATTTGGTAGCAGTTGTTCGAAGCTTCATCGGGGATGGCTGACCTAGTACTTCGATAAGCCGGCGTTTGTGGAGCGATTGCTTATGGAGGGTAAAACCGACGATCTATCCAACGATGATCTAGTCTGGATCCTAGGTCGTGCATGTGACGTGGCAATGCCAAGGTGATATCTATCCAGAAATCGCAGAACTTGCAGAAGGATGATACAAAGAGCTCGTACCGATGAGGATAGAATGGAACGAATTGAGGCCTACAGGGCGCCCAAACTGGCACTTAACAAAGAGATTAAGGCATGCAAGCGAGTGTACTTCGAAAATCTCGGCCAGGCAGCCAATACGACCCATTAGCGTCATGGTCAAAAGGAAGAGCGCGTCAGTACCCCCAAAACGCTCAAAAGATCGTGGAAACGCTGTTCCCGCGCCACGATACAGGACCATGGGCCCCGTCGCCTATAGCCAAACCGACCAAAGCGAGTTCGCCCCGGTTACGAATGACGAACTCATCGCAATAGCGAGGTCGCTTAAGTTGAACGAGGCTCCGGGTCCAGACGGTATCCCGGCAGTAGCCATCAAGACATTCATCGAGGCTAGCCCCTCTGTTCAGAATGGCTATGCAGATGTGTCTAGACAAAGGCGAATTTCCAGAGAGGTGGAAAAGCCAAAGATTGATTCTACTGCTCTAACCCGAGAAGCCATTTGGCGACCCGTCAGGATACAGATCTATCTGCCTTCTGAACACCGCCGGAAAACTGCTGCAATGGATCATTCTGTCGAGGCTGATGGTCTTTACCGAGAAACCCGATGACTTTGGCCCAGTGAAGAGAATTGTCAGACAAAAGAGGCACAAAACAAGCAAGAAAGAAGACACGGCGATTACTCTTTATCCCAACTGGTAACAGAGAATGACATGATCTCGAATTTTTTTGTTGCAGACAAAACGGAAGCTGAATTTGTTGCGTACTTTTCAACTCGTAAATAATCAATTATTACCAATCCAACATCGAAACTTTTTGATGACACATTTTCAGCAGCGTTGCAGTGGTTACCGACTCGAAGTTACCGCTCGAAAATCGCAATGCAAGGCTTAAAAATCTCTAAACTCGTGCTGCATGATGTTTATCCTATTCTGTTTAAGTTGGAACAAACCTATGTCGCATTGGGTAGTATGTCACAACAAATTCAGGTTGCGACATTGTCGTTATTGTTGCGCGATGGTTGAATTTTGATTCACTGCTTTGGCCTCTCGGATAACCAGTTCGGCTTCCACAAGGATCGATCGATCCCGGTTAGCCTATACCAGATACTGGAGAGCTACTTCCAGAATAGGGTGCTAATCTATGACATCGAGAAAGACGAGAAAAGCTAAAAGATCACTTCAGGGGTGCTTCAGGGGTCCGGTACTATGGAAAATGGCGTATGATGGTGTATTGAGGCTCAAACTTCCACCGGGCGTACAGCGAGTCGATAGAGGAAGTGGAACTGACAGCAACGCATGCAATTGGCAGAGTGGAGGATTGGATAAGGTCGAGACAGTTGGCACTCGCGCACCACAAAACGGAGGTGGTGGTGGTAAACAACCGCAAGTCTGAACAACAGGCAGTGGTCACCACAGGCGGGTGCACGATAAACTCTAAGCGCTCAGTAAAGCAATCGGAGGTTGTGATCGACGATAAGTTGAAATTCGGAAGCCACGTAAAATATGCCTGCAAAAAGGCAAGCATGACGATAATGGTATTATCAAAGAAAATGTCAAATAGCTCAGTAATAGTCTCGAGTAAGCGTAAGCTGCTCGCAGCAGTAGCGGTCTCCATATGACGGTATGTTTCCACTGTAAGGTCGTATGCGCTAATGGTCAATCGAAAAGCGAAGCGAGAGTATCCACATGTTGATGTGCCTTAGGGTGGTCAGCGCCTGGGTCAGCGCATACCGCATTGTCGGAGCCACGGTTGGGGGGGGGGGGGGGCGCGTTAGTGTTGTTAGGGTTAGCAGCAAGTGTAGATGAACACATATACACACTCATACCGAGCGTGTCTAAGTGGATGAGGGCCGTATGGCGAGGTGAATTTTCACTTGACACAATTTCTGTCAGGCCATGGGTGTTTTAGGTGGTATCTGTTCAGATGAGGACATGCAGGCTCTCCTGCATGTCCAGAATGCGCAGACTGCGACGAGACCACGGAGCATGTGCTCTTCGAATGCCCTGCCCACGCTTCGTGGAGCAAAGGTCGAGTATGCAGGAAATATGCAGTAGAGATATCACTCCAGACAACATTGTTGAAAGGTTGTGTCCGGGGGCGGACTAGTGGGATTCCGTTACTTTCACGGTCTTCCAAATCGTACTTGAACTACAAATAAAACGACGGACCGACCAACAGCAAGTTAAGTTGTCACCCTCCCTTGCAAATGAGACAAAGAAGTGTAATGATGTTTTAATCATGGGTAACTTTGTTTTATTTCGTGCTGGCAACTCTATGCAATTTTTAGTATTAACATGGCAAACTTTTGATAATTAGTCAATGGAAACGAGTTCCTACACTAAAATGATGTATGGACAAAATGTTCGTAACACCCAGGAGCAATAGCTAATTAAATTAGTCACGTAAAATAATGTAAATTTACATGACTATTACATGAAAAATCGTAAAAATGTTGCATTTTTTCATGATTTTTTAACGAAAATGGTTGAATAACATTAAAATACGCAAATTAAACACCATAGTGCCTTCGGCAAAGTTGTAGAGTATTGTTCTTACTATATCCTAATGGTATTTTCGCTATCTTTTCGATGGAATTTTCTGGATATTGGAGTACATTTTCGTGAAAATGCTAGAAAACACAAAATCGATTTGATACATCTCTAAACCTTTATCAATTTGGCCCATTTTTGGACTGAAGACTTGTTTTTGCATGTGGATTGATAATTTGAAGTGACACGGGTAGGTCAAAAAAAAGTGAACAGGTCTAATATATAATGTAGTAGTGTAACCAAAGCCTATTTGCATTTTTCATTAACCTTTGCGTCCCGACGACCGACAACTCGTTTTCAAAAAGCTGGCATTTCCTGAATTTTTATTAGATTTTTTTGAAGTCGCCCTCAATCGATCAGAAATTGGAGCAATTTGATTACACTCAAGTGAAACCATTTCAGGGATATTCCGGATTGTACTGGGGTCAGGGGGTGGGGGAGATGTATGTTTGCCAAATGGCTAAAAGTGATTATTTCATGTGTTATTGTATTGTGTTTGAGGGACCCCTGCGGAACCTGTTCCAGGTGTTCCGGAGCGGCCATATCAGTTGATACATACTTCAGTCATTTTTCTCTGCCCCATTCTCTCAAAATTTTGATGATTCATACGTCGCACGGCATGTTTTGGTTGCAAAACAGAAATGTCCCCGATGACCCCCGTGGAACCTGTGCTAGATGTTCCGGGGTGACCATATTGGTTGATACAGACTTCAGTCTATCGTTTCTGACTCAGTCATTAGAAAACATGAAGGTTGATATGCGGCACGGTATGTTTAGGTTGAAAACCAGAAGTGTCTCTAAAACTTCCTTAACCTTCCTTTTGCATCACGTTGGCAGCAGCTCGCTGACGTAGTGTACGGTTTGGGTCAAAAATGACCCTAATGCCAAAGGAGGGTTAAGGGAGCATCCATTAAGTACGTCACGCTAAAATCGGGAATTTTCATCCCCCCTCCCCCCTTCATACGGGGGTTTCCTATACTTAATACATTGCTTGTCACACTTTCACTAACCCCCCTCTCCCCTAGGACTGTGACGTACTTAATGGATGGCCCCTAATAGCCCTTTAAGCCCTCCGGAATCCCCAGGCAAAATCCCACCGAAACTATCCTGAAATCCCCTGAAATGCCTTGGTACGTCTTGAAGATCCTCTAAAACATCGCTGGAAACCCCTTGGAAGTCTCTTGGAACCCCCGGGAACCCCTCCGAAACCTTTCTGAAACTCTCATGGAACATTAAATTGAAAATCTGGCAAAATAATTATTTTAAAATTTCTACTGAATTACCGGAGTGAACTATCCAACAATCAGCGAGAATAGGTAAGCATTAGTCTAGCTTAAGGATGTTTCCGACATTTGTGTTCCAGACTTCCGAAATAAATGTTTTAATTTTTCTTATAAAACAGGACTTAGAGGAATTCAAATTCAAAGGAATGCATACGAAATGACTGGACCTGAACGTCAGTGGATTTGAACAATTGATGAAGCAAAGACAGTTGGAAACTGTCGTCCGTAGCTGAACCGATATGACCAAGATTCACTAGTGCAGTGCAGTGTACTATAGGTGAACGTTGTTAACAAAGACGGATCTCGAGCAAAAAAAGAGACACGCACGCACCATGTTCCTGATGCGAACGAGTGTCCAGTTTCCAAGAGCACAGAGAAGAAGAGTAAGATATTCCCCATTCCGCTGGGATCCGATCACCAACCAGGTCGGGTGTGTTGTTTCGCAACTACCCACCCCCAGCGCAATCAGCAGTGGGTGGACGATTTCCTCCGGCATTCTTGCGAACTTTCATCGCAACGGAGATCGGCTCTGTCTCTTTATTCGTTGGTACTTTTTCATATTTTACTTTTCCCTCCTCCGACGGCGTTGGTTGCTACTCATTTCAAGTTACTTATTAAAGTTTTTTTTTTTCATTTGACCATCAAACACACATGTGCGAGCGTTTCTCCGGCGACGACGACGTTGGACCACGGAACACACGAGTGTGCGTATGAGTGGAATGTGTCCTTTAACGACGCGCCGGACGACGACCGACGACGGGGATGACGAAGACGACGGAAAGACGGGACGGGATGGGTGGTGTGAACATGTGTGTGGGAGGACTTGCCTGCCTGCCTGTATGCCAGTATCTATGCCAACTGCAAACGCATGCCTATGTGAAAGTTTTATGATTCATTCTAAATTATCGCTCCCTTGTTCGCCAATGTTGTTTGGTGGGTGGAAGTTTCGTTGTAAATACGATAGATTCAACGTTGTTCGGTGGAATCGGATGTATAGAGAGACTAGCACCATCCCGGTGTTCGATTGTATTTTCCAATAAACGTACATGTCGAAACGATAAACTTGATTTTGTGGAAGAATTTGTGAAATTCTGGGGGTGAAGTTTAGCAATAAGCTTTAGAAACGGTATTTTACAGACCTAAATCGATTATTTGGAGTCTTGAAGCGAAGCTTTCCAAGCATTTCACCAAAAAATAACGTTCGGATGTACAACAATTCAATTTTGACTTGTTCTGATTAAATCGTTCCATGTTCTGCCGGGTTCCATACTGCACCATTACTGCCAGTGCTATGTTCTGCTGCTTCAAAATAACCCTGTATTCCTAGTAGAACCTTCCGATCCGTTCACAACTTTCCACGTACCCGATGGTGGTCTCGGCTGCTTCATTGATGGCTGCTTACATTCGGTTGTATCAGTCGCTCTACGTTGTGCAGCGGCGGTCGTCGGTACCGTACATTGTTTATGACAGAAAGATTGAGGTGTTGTTTAGCCATCATCAGGTAGCGGTCGAAGTCGAAGTTAGTGCAACGATACGATTTTCGATAATGTTTGCGAAGTACCGTTTATCATTCAAAACGTAGTCGATTTGTGATTCCGCGTGTTGTGATGATCTCTAGGTGTACCGATAATGCAGGCTGTGTTGGGAAAAGGTGCTACGTTTGGCCATGATGTTGGAGACCACGAAATTGTTGAGTCGTAGGCCGTTTGATCGTCAGCCGGTAGGCTCTGGATTTTCCAATCGTCGATTAAAAATCCTCCTCCTGGCCACTAATGATCTTGACGTCATGGTTTGGGCATCGGTTAGCGTTCGAGCTGCGTGTAGAATACGTCTTTGCCATCATAAGTACTTTTGAAGTGAGTTGATTATACTGAAGTAAAGAAGCGACCTTTGAGGATCAAGTCACCTAGCAAATACAAGATAGTCTGCATCCGGTGGAACAAATCGGAACTCTTGAAGAAACTTAAGGAATCCCTGGAGGCTCTAAAGGAATGCCTGGAAGAATCCCCAGATTAATTCTTGGAGTAATCTCTTGATAAATTTCTGAAGGAACTAGTCGAGGAATACCTGAAAGAATCCCTGGAGGTATTTCTAAAAGAACTACTGAAGAATTACATGAGCGATTTCCTGAAGAAATCCTTGGAGAAATTTCAAGAGATATTCCTGAAAAAATCTAGAGGAATCCTTGGAGAAATTCTGTGAGAAGTTCCTGGACGTATCCCTTGGGGAACTGCTGGGGAAATTCCGGAAAAAATCCCTGGAGCAATCTTCATAGGAGTTTCTGGGAGATTCCTGGAAAGATTCCGAGAGGAATCCTTGGATTTCCCGAAGAAGAATCCCTGAAGGAAAACTTTCCTGAAGGCATCCCTAGGGATTTTTGGAGAACTTTCTGAAAGAATCCCTGCAGAAATTCCTGGAAGGATTCTTGAAGGAACCCCTGAAAGAACTCTTCGAGGAATCCCTAGAGAAATTCCTGAAACAATTCCTGAGATAAATCCTGAACATTTCCTGGAGGAATCCCTGCTTGAATTACTGGAGGAATACTTGAGCGATTTGCTGGAGGAATCCTTAGGAGAAATCCTTCCTCTAGGGATTCCTCCAGGGTTTCTCCTAAGGATTCCTCCAGCCAATCGCTCAAGTATTCCTCCAGAAATTCAAGCAGCGATTCCTCCAGGAAATGTTAAGGATATATCCTGAAGACATTCCTGAAAAAACAATCCTAAAGCAATCCTTAGAGAAACTCTTAGAGGAATTCCATTGTGGGCTGCGTGGCCGTGCGGTTAGCGGCGGCAGTCGTCTAGACGTATTGTAAGCCTCGGAGTGTGGGTTCGATTCCCGCTCCAGTCAGTGGAAACTTTTCGTCAACCAAAAATTAATCACTGGGCCACTGGGTTTCTGTGTTGTTCGTTGTCTAGTGTAATTAATGTGTTCAGTCTGTGCAGCCTCTGGCTGAAGACGGTGTGAATTGGGAATCCCTGGAATCCCAGGATGCGCAGGGGGAATCCCTGGAGGAACTGCTGGAGGAATTATTGAAGGAATCTCGGACTTATTCCTGAAGGAATCCCTAGAGGAATTTCTGAAAGAATCCTTGGAGAAATTCCTGTAGAAATCCATCATGGAATTCCTGAAAAAATCCTGAAGAATTCCGTAGAGAAACTCTTTAAGGAATTCTGGAGAAATTCTTGGAAGAATCCCTGGTTGAACTCCTAGAAGAATCGCTGGAGGAACCACTGGAGGAATCCCTGGAGGAACTCCTGGAGGGACCGCTGAAGGAATTACTGAAGAAATCCCTGGAGAAATTCCTGAAGGAATCCCAGGAGGAATTTCTGAAACAATCTCCGGAGAAATTTCTGTAGAATTCCCTGCACGATTTCTTGGAGGAGTCCATGGAGGAATTTCTGGATGATTCCTTGGAAGAATCTCTGGAGAATTTTCCCAAAGAAGAATCCCTGGAGGAATACATGGAAACCCTGGAAGAATTCCTTGTGGAATTCCTGAAGAAATCCCTTTTCAAATTCCTAGGGTAATATCCAGAGGAATTTCTGGAGAATTCTCTGGAGGAATTCCTGAAGATGTTCCTGAAAAACCTTTCGTGGGGGCTTCCCTGGAGGAACTGCGGGGGAAATTTCTGAAGAAATCCCTGGAGAAATATACAAAGGAATTTCTGGAGGATTCCCTGGAATAAACCCTAGAGTTATTTCTTGAGGAATCCCTGGAAGAGTTCTTGAAAGAACTCCTGAATTCTTCGAGGAATCCCTAGAGGAATTCCTGAAACAATCCCAGGAAGAATTCCTGATATAAATCTTGGTCATTTCCTGGAAAAATCCCTGGATAAATTTTTGGAAGAATACTTGAGCAATTTCCTGGAGAAATCCTTTAGGGATTTTTTGGGGGAATTCATGAAATCTCAGGAGGAATTTCTGAAAGAATCCCCGGAGGAATTCCTTTAGATATCTCTGAAAGATTTTCCAGAGCAGTCCGTGGATGAATTTCTGGAATATTCCTTAGGAGAATCCCTGGAGCACATCTGGGAGGAATCCTTGAAGGATTTCCCAAAAAACAATCCCTAAAGATATACATGGAAACTCTGGAAGAATGCCTTAAGAAATTCTTGGAGAAATCCCTTGACAAATTCCTAGAGTCATCCCTGGAGGAATTTCTGGAGAATTCTCTGCAGGAACTCCTGAAGATATTCCTGGAAAACATTTCGTGAAGGCATCCCTGGAAGAACTGCAGGGGAAATTCCTGAAGAAATCCCTGGAGCAACATACAAAGGAATTTCTGGAGGATTCCCTGGAAGATTCCCTGAAAGATTTCCAAGAGCAATCCTTGAAGGATTTCCCAAAGAAGAATCGCGGAAGGAATACATATAGGAAATAATTTCATGAAGGAATCCCTGGGATACATCCTGGAGGTATATCTTGAGGAATCCCTGGAAGAATGCTTGATGGAACCTCTCAAGGAATTCTTCGAGAAATCCCTAGAGGAATTCCTAAAAAAAAACCCATAGAAAATCCTGAAAAATCCCTGGAGGTATTCCTAATACAATCTTTAAAGGAATTCCTGAGATAAATCCAGGACATTGCCTGAGAAATCTCTGGATGAATTTCTGGAAGAATACTTGAGCGATCTCCTGGAGAAATCCTTGAGGGAATTCCTGCGGAATACATGAAGGAATTTGGGAGAAATTTCTGAAAGAATCCCCGGAGATTTTCTGCAGGAATGCTTGGAGAATTTTTTGGAAGATTCCTTAGAAGAATCACTGGAGAATATGCGGGAGGAATCCTTGTAGGATTTCCAAAAAAGAATTCCTGAATACATTGAAACTCTAGAAGAATTCCTTGAGGAATCCCATGACAAATTCTTGAAGTAATTCCTGGAGTAATTTCTGGGGAATTCTCTGGAGGAATTCCTGAAGACATTCCTGGAAAACATTTCGTGGAGGCATCACAGGGGAAAATGCTGGGGAAATTCCTGAAAAAATCCCTGGAAAAATATACGAAGGAATTTCTGGAGGATTCCCTGGAAGATTCCCTGAAGGATTTCCTAGACGAATCCTTGAAGGATTGCCCAAAGAAGAATCCAGGAAGAAATACATATAGGAAACTCTTTCCTGAAGGTATACCTGGAATAAAACCTGGAGGTATTTCTTGAGGATTCCCTGGAAGAATCCCTAGAGGAATTCTTGAAAGTATCCCTAGACACATTCCTGATAAAATCCCTGGAGGAATTCCTGAGATAAATCCTGGATACCTTCTAGAGAAATCCCTGCATGAATTTCTGGAAGAATACTTGAGCGATTTCCTGGAGAAATCTTGGGGGAATTCATGAAAGAATTTCAGCAGGAATTTCTGAAACAATCACCGGAGGAATTCCTTTAAAAATTCTTGAAATATTTCCTGTAGGAATCTTTGGAGGATTTTCTGTAAGATTCCTTGGAAGAACCCCTGGAGGATTTCCGGGAGGAACCCTTGCCGGATTTCTCAAACAACAGTCCCTGGAGGAACACACGGAAACTTTTGAAGACTTCCTAGTCAAATTCCTGGAGGAATCCTTTGACAAATTCTTAGAAAAATCCCAGGGGGGAATTTCTGGGGAACTCTATAAAGGAACTCCTGAAGATATTCCTGGAAAACCTTTTGTGAAGGCATCTTTGGAGGAACTGCTGGGGAAATTTCTGAGGAAATCTCAGGAGCAATCTTCATATGAATTTCATATAGGAAACTCTTTCCTGAAGAAATCCCTGGAGCTGGAAGAAACCAGGAGGTGTTTCTTAAGGAATTTCTAAATGCATCCCCAGTGGAAATCATGTAGAAATTTCTAAAGGAATCCTTGGAGGAAATTGTAGAAGCTTCCTTGCAAGATCCCCTGAAGAATTTTCGGGATAAATCCTTGGAGGACATCGCAAAGAATAATCCCTGAATCAATACACGTAGGAAATTCAGGGCGCATCCCTAGTGAAATCTCTGGAGGAAAACCTGAAAAAATCGCTGCATTTTTTTAGGCAAGATTTATGTTACATAAAAAAAAGTAATCGTTATGTGTAGGTGAAAAACTAAACCTGCCAAATGCACATAGATTTAATTTATTTAATATGACACCTGAATGAGATGCCAATACAGTTGATTGAAAAACATGAACGTAGAATGCTTCGCTACGTAACGACTGAAAAGTCTTACAGACTGCAAGTAAGCGAAATTTTCTCAAGAATGTTCAGTTCCAAAAACATCCCATTTTTCATAACCCATTTACTAACAGAAATTTCCAACGTGCCCTCAATTCAAGGAAACCGACAACAATTCCCCTTGTGCTCCGCAAGGCGTCGATGTGCGTAGCACTTCAAATTGATCGACTCTATTTGCATACAGCCTTTTTTTAGGGTGGTTGTCGTTTTTTGCCAGTAAACACGAAACATCGGCACAACAACTCTCGATAGAAGAAAGACGGGTAGTCCGGAACGTCCGGGAGGGTGGAATGCAGACACGCCAGAAGCCTCGACCGACAAGGACCATTCCTCAAACCGGCGGAACATTGCGAGGAATTCAATAATTTTAAACGATTCGAGGGAAGAGCAGAATTCAAACCCCAGTGGAGTAAGCCATTTTCAGCCACGCCAACCAACTGGCGGCGGTGGCGGCGGACGGGACGGTGGCGCTATATGATGGATATGGGGACCAAACAAGAACCAGACCAAGCCATTTCTTGAATCTATTGAAGACGACAAAGACGAAGGTACAGCCCCAAGGCAAGTGTGGGTTTTGAAATATTAAAAACGCTTACATTTTTTCCATTCCGTGAAAAATATGCACACAATTCGGCTCGTTCGATATGTCTTCTCCAAATAGGATGGGGTTCCTAGTGGCGCTGAGGAAAAAGGAATGAAACGCCATCACATTTCACTTTCGCTGTAAACTGGAAAACATTTAATCTAAATTTTTCGTCTTCTATCATCTGTCGGGTTTATGCATTGCAGGAAAAATGTTCTTCTTTGTCGGGTAAGGGGTGTCTGAAGATGGAATAGGAACGACACAAAAAAATCCATAATAAAATAAATTGGAAATATCTCATGTCAGGGTTGATCCAAGATATCAACTAAAGTTGTCGATCCACCTGTAGCTGTTCCCTAAATATGAGACATAAAAGCCAACTCTATATAGGCCAACATTTTTTAAAATATGAGCCACGACATACCAGTTGGACATCAGTCCTTTAGGCCATAGGCTCCCAAACTTTCAGGTACGAGACTCCATCTGGCCAGTAGACGCATTTTTCGCGATCCATCATAGAAATTCTCTCAGGCCGGCTTTAGGTCCTTGATAAGATACAATAATCAAAATTCGTTTATTTTCGTCAAACTGTGTGCCCCGGCAATGGGGCACGTTCGGTGTAGTACTAGATTTGTAGTAATGAGCTGAATTTTAGTATGGTGAGAAGGTCCATTCTCCGTTTCTGCAATGAAATGGTGCAAAAAGCGTGGGTATTATAATTCCTTGTCTAATTTGAAGCTGTTTGAGCAAAACTTTGGATAACTATGTTGTTTATGTTGCAAGAAATGGAGAAAACAACAACACTGTTGCCCAAAGTTTTGCTCAAACAGCATCAAATTAAGCAAGGAATCATAATACCCACGCTTTTTGCACCATTTCATCGCAGAAACGGAGAATTGACCTTCTCACCATACTAAAATTCAGCTCATTACTACAAATCTAGTACTTCACCGATCTGTCCTATAGGAGGGCAGCGACAATATGTTCATCGTAATAAAAATTTAGAATACCGTTTATTGCGATTCGATGTTATCATGTCTTTTTTAACCCTTCAGGATACGCATATAGCCGAGGCGGTAAACGCACGGGTATTCAGCATGACCATGCTGAGGGTGACGGGTTCGATTCCCGGTCGGTCCAGGATCTTTTCGTAAAGGAAATTTCCTTGACTTCCTTGGGCATAGAGTATCTTCGTGCCTGCCACACGATATACACATGCAAAATGGTCATTGGCAGAGGAAGCTCTCAGTTAATAACTGTGGAAGTGCTCATAGAACACTAAGCTGAGAAGCAGGCTTTGTCCCAGTGAGGACGTTACGCCAAGAAGAGGAGAGGAGGATACGCAAATAGTATACAGTACGCAGCAAAAAAAAATGCGAAAGTGGTTTTCAACTTCTAACCTCATTTTCGTCTATTTTACGTTAACTAATCCATGTTTAACAGGCTAATTTTCTGAGAAGTTATTGAAAGCTTTTTTTAAAAAATTTGGTCAATAACTTTTACAAGACAGCACCTGAAGCTGAAGACAATCGGTATTATCAAACCACAAAAAAGTAAACGGGTCGCTAAATTTCAAAATTCAAAATTAAAATAAATCATTTAATTTTCTCTTTAATGTCATCAAATGTATGTGCAGTAGGGCAGTTCACACTTTAAACATATCAAAAATTCAAAGCTCCCATATGTTCATTGCAATCTTTGGTGCAAAACTAGAGTTCTGTCAAATTTTCAGCCATTTCGGTGGTGATTTAATGGTGGCCCAAAAGCAAAATAAGTTTGTATGTATTACTATGGAGAATTTTCGAAAAAGATTTTCCGCGCTGTAGAGCATTACCCACGTGGATGAAGTCATAGGGTCAAAGCCGAATTGAATTCTTCAGATCTCAATGATGAATGTTGCCGAAGACCGGAACTTATTCCCACTCACATGCGCATCTTAATACACGATGTCCTGCAAAATGTGCAAGAAGGTAACACGCATACTATGATTGCGTGTCAAGCGTGTCGATCGAGCTGCGGTCTTCTGTTCATGCATGCATGGATGATTATTGATTAATAACTTCTGTCTCGTTAGTCGAAACGAGTTGCGGTCTTCGGCAACAGTCATCATTAAAATCTGAAGAATTCAATTTGACTTTGACCCTATGACTTCATCCATGTGTTTATACTCTACAACGCGGAGAACCTTTCTTTAAAATTTCCCATAGTAATTCCCATATAAACCTATTTTGCTTTTGGGCCACCATTAAATCACCATCGAAATGGCTGAAAATTTGGCATGACTCTAGTTTTGCACCAAAGATTGCAATGAACATATGGGAGCTTTGAATTTTTGACATGTTCAAAGTATGAACTGCCCTAATGTGCAGTTTAAAAACTAGTATATGAAACTACATGGCTCTAGATTAGTATGCCTTGAATTTTCATCGAATTATAGTTAAAATTTGTAGTACATTAGCCATTTTTTCTTATGGCCATTGGGGCACAGTTTTTGAATGCTCACTTTTCCGGCTTATATTATCACAAGTTAAAAATCAATTAATTAATTCAGTGGAGCGGACCTCGTGTGATGGTTAGAACACTTGACTATCACGCTGAGGACCTGGGATCGAATCCCACTCCCGACAAACTCGCAAAATGTGATTTCTTCCTTCGGAAGGGAAGTAAAACGTGGGTCCCGAGATGAACTAGTCTAGGGCTAAAAATCTCGTTAATACAGATGAAAAAAAATTAATTCCCGGATAAACTTTTAATCGATTGATTAACCTTCGCGTACCCAACGTCAATTTTGGATGATTTTGGAATCTAGAATCAGCTATGAAAAATGCATTTCCCAACCGATTTTTTTTAAGTCAATTGCATTCACTCCAGATTTGTCAAAATTTTCAAGGACCACCATACGGAACCGGTTCACCTTTCCGTTCCGGAGCTATTCCAGATTCCGTTGGGGTCATGACCGGCCGGAAAATGACACATGAATGCATTTTACTCTGCATCTATTGTAATTTTGAAAATTTGTACATATTATACGCCAGGAATACAGAAACTATATAACTGCAAGGAACCATTGACTTGAAATGAGGCAATTAAGCAATCTCATGAAACGGATATGTCCCGGGTGCCTGGCCATACCCGGAATGTTCCGGGTACCCCCTGGGATGTGACAAAAGTGTTCATTTCCACAATGTTATCAAAATCAACCGTGCGACACCTCTAACTTCATGATTCGTTGGAGCATAAAGGAAAATAGTCCTTCTAAGCCCTTATGGTCCTTTGGGAACGGTCTGGCCATACCCGGAATGTTCCGGATGCCCTCAGGGATGTGGTCATTTCTCAAACATAGTCAAAAACAACCGTGCGGCACGTTTAACTCCATAATATGTTGAAACATAAAGGGCAGTTATGGCAGTTATGGCCCCTTGGGACCGATCTGGCCATACCCGGAATGTTCCGGATGCCCTCAGGGAAGTGGTCAGTTCTCAAACATAATCAAAATCAGCCGTGTGACACCTCAAACTTCATGATTTGTCGAAACATGAAGGATAACAGTCCATTTAGGCTCCCATGACCCCTTGGAGTGGTTGTGGCCACACCCGAAATGTTCCGGATGTCCCCAGGAAAGTGGTCAATATTGCCATTTCCACAACGTTGGTCAAATCAATCGTGCGGCTCCTCAAACTTTATGATTTGTCAAAACTTGGAGGAAAATGGTCCTTCTAGGTTCTTATGATCCCACGGGAACGACCTGGCCATACCCGGAATGTTCCGAGTGCCCCCAGGGATGTGACAAAAGTGGCCATTTCCACAACGTTGTCGAAATCAACCGTGCGACACCTCGAGCTTCATGATTTGTCGAACCACAAACAAAATAGTCCTTCCAGTATCTTCTGACCTCTCGGATATGGCCAATGTATGCTCCGGATGCCCCCAGGTAAGTGACCAAAGTGCCCATTTCCACAAAGTTGCCAAAATCGAACGTGCAACACCTCTAACTTCATGATTTGTTGAAACAAA
The DNA here is from genome assembly GCF_035046485.1 of Aedes albopictus. Classification (NCBI taxonomy): domain Eukaryota; kingdom Metazoa; phylum Arthropoda; class Insecta; order Diptera; family Culicidae; genus Aedes; species Aedes albopictus. The sequence goes on from NC_085138.1 coordinate 190,888,382, forward strand.
GAGGAGAATAGTCCTTCTCGGCCATTATGGACCCTTGGGATCGGTCTGGCCACACCTGGAATGTACCGGATGGCCCCAGTGATGGGGTGATTTATCAAATTTTGCCAAAATCAGTCGTGCGATACATCAAACTTCATGATTCGTCGAAACATGAAGGATGACGGTCTTTTTAGGAGCTAGGTGGGTCGATCATGTGGAGGACGATTTGCGGACCCTTCGCAGACTGCGGCGCTGAAGACGCACAGCAATGGACCGAGTAGAATGGAGACGATTCCTACGTACAACAGAGGATACTCAGGCCTTAGTCTGACCAGTGACCGATATGGTAAGTACATATAGTTGGCGATGGGGTCTCCAGTTAGCCTAGTGGTTAAGGCTATGGATCGCCAATCCGGTTCCCGATCCGGTCGGGAAAATTTTCTCGACTCCCTGGGCATAGTGTATCATTGTACTTGCCTCACAATATTCATTGCAAATTCATGCAATGGCAGGCAAAGGAAGCCCTTCAATTAATAACTGTGGAAGTGCTCAAAGAACACTTAGTTGAAGCGAGGCAGGCCAAGTCCCAGTGGGGACGTAGAGCCAAAAAGAAGAAGAAGAAGAAGGAGATATAGTTGGCGATACTGGAGCACCAAGTATGGGTTGGTGCTTGGGTTGGTGGAGATCAAGCCCAAGCTCAATTTGTCCATTCATCGAAACACTGTGCCTGCTAATTATCGTACATCTTCTATAATTTGAACCACACCGTATGCAAACCAACGGAATTATTTTCTAATTTGAAATTCTAGTACATTCACAAGGATACTAGAAGTTCAAATTAGAAAACAATTCCGTTGGTTTGCATACGGTGTGGTTCAAATTATAGAATATTAGCTGTCCCGGCAAACGTCGTACTGCCTGCCTACTGTGTTTTTTGACATGCAGCTCCATGGGGAGGTCCCCCGCGAAGTCATCTGTATGGGAGCCCCCCGTTTCAGAGACCGGAGAGGTCTCACACCAGGCTAAGAACCTTCCCCGGTCCCAAACATACAAAATTTGAAGCCGATCGGTTCAGTAGTATCCGTATCCATAGCGGTCAGACAGACAGACAGACAGACAGACAGACAGACAGACAGACAGGCAGACAGACAGACAGACAGACAGACAGACAGACAGACAGACAGACAGACAGACAGACAGACAGACAGACAGACAGACAGACAGAAATTCATTTTTATATATATAGATAGATAGATATACCGTAATAAGCAGGCACAGTGTTTCGATGAATGGACAAATTGAGCTTGGGCTTGAGCTCCACCAACCCAGTTGGTGCTCCAGTATAGCCAACTATATGTATTTACCACATCGGTCACTGGTCAGACTGAGGAATTCGTATTTCTTTCAAACTTATTGAACTTTTGAATCTGCTTTCAGTTTCACTTTGTTCCATGAGCTAGATGACGTTTGAACTATTTTTAGTTTGAAAGATGTGCAGATTGTCGTGATCAAAATAAAAAGTGTTCACCTTAAAAGCAATGAAATCAGCGAAGTGTATTGACTTGTATGTTACCAACTAGAAAAGCACAAGTTTTCTTATATGTTTCAAACATCAGCAAATCTGGTATATTCTAATAAATGGCAATATAAGCCAGTATATATAAACTGTATCGATGATAACGTCGCAAACATCACCCATTTCACAAAACTTTCAAGCATTATTACTGATGAATTGCGCTTTATACGTCAATTTGCCACAGTTGGCCCATTAGCCTTAACCTTGAACTTCATTGAAAACCCGGCACTACATTCACCCCTATTTGCCATAAATCCCACATAACCGTCACCTACTTACGATTCAAAGTCGATAGTATCCCTCCGGTCCCTTTTAAAAAAATGGCAATCTATTCAGAACCATCGTCGAATCAACAGGTTGTCGGGTCGTATGTCTTCATCCTCGCATTTTAAAATAATTTCTCCTTCCGCTTTATTTTATATATTTTAAATCCTATGTAATGCGGCACTCTCCCACCATTGCGTTACGTTGCGATGTTCGTTCGTCGTCGAGACGTTGATATACACAACCAGACAGGCTCTCCCTTGCGGTAGACACAATAAAAAACCGCCCCGATCCTTTTCCAGTCTGGTTCTTTTGGTTCCTCTTGTTGCCGCCCGCCGATGATGGTGCTGTTGATGATGATGATGATGGTGATGTTACCATTTCCTCTGTTTCCCAAGCTCAATCGCATGCTGCTTCTAGCTAGGTCATTCTCCGTTCCATTCCTGCAGTGTTATAGCCAGTCTGTCAGTCGGTCTATAGGTCGCATTTGTAAAGGACGAACGGACTGTGTTGTGTCCCATGGTTTAAAATGTAAAATGAAAAATAGACCGGGGAATTCGGGTTTTCACAGCCAACAAAAGGGAGTTTCATTTTAATCCACGCTTGTGCGAATATTTTGTATTCCAGAGCCCTTTGATACCGTTTGTATGGAAATCAGAGGATGTGTGTTGATCGTTGGGGATTATGAATGGAAAGTTGACAGGTACTTGGTATGTCTTAATTTGGATTGGGTTAGACTTTCCGCTGAGTACATATGGCTGGAATAGCGATATTCAATACGGATTTGGTGGATTCATGGCTCCCACTTTAGACAACCAGTGACGTCCTCGAGTACTATACTTGTACATCTTGGGATGCCCTCTTTGGGTTGGCACTATACCTGCTTAGGGGCTGTCCATTAATTACGTAAGGGTTTATGGGGGGAGGGGGGGTTTGAGAAATCTTACGCGCCATTCAAAAAAAAATGGGTTGTCATACAAAAAATCTTACAAGGGGGGGAGGGGGTGTCGAAAAATCGCAAAAATTCCCTTACGTAATTAATGGACAGCCCCTTAAGAGGCACCTGACCAGAGGGACACAGAGGTGGACATAACTGAAAAATCAACCAACTGTCATGCAATCTAGGACTCTCTTACCTTTAACATTTGCACATTTATTTTTTATTTATTCGATAATTTTCAAATTGGTGATAGGTAGGTAAGTATCGCTGCGACCGATCGGTGTAGTTGGGGCCCATAGAATACATGAATATGATTGGTACTAGTTTACTGTAGAATATACATACTTTTGAACAACGGTAGTTCTTTGGAGTTTCATATTCACGGCTATACATGGTCGGCGTTAAGTCAGAGAGGACCATGTGTCTTTTACTTAATTATTAGAAAAACGACTTCAAAGTTTGCAACTCTGTAAGTTTTGAGTTTTTCAACAAATGGTCTTGAACTTTTGCCATAAAGCTCTATAACTATTCATCTCAGCATCGCTCTGTGTTGATCGCGAAAAAACATAAATTGAAGCTTGAAACCGAGAAATTGCTTATTTATTGATTGTACTTAGTCCACTCTGACTAAACGGTTTTTGGAAAATCTTCAACCAACTACAGTTCACACTCAAGTTTTTACATATTTGATGAAAAAGTAATGCACAAGTAGCACAACAGATAATAGGAGTAGTGTATAATGTAAGCAGAAAGTTTGAAATTGGATATTTCTGTTCTTACACTGTTGATTATCATTTTCAATTTTTTTGTTCAGTCAGAGTGGACCAAGTACAACAGTTCAATATCACATAAGGGTAGTCAAATAATGAGCTATTCAAGAATTCCTAACTTGAACATTTAAAAGCTAACAACTTTTGAATGTATTTTCATAGTTCGGTACGTTTTTGAAATATTGTAGTTTCACAGTTCATAATAATTTATTCAGAGGATTAGCATTTTTCAAAAATTCGTTCAGACAGAGTGAACCAAGTACACAATTCTTAAATAATCGGTAAAATCATTTTTTTTTCATGAAACGGGTATTGGTACATTTTAATATGATGCCCAACAGCTACTAAACAAACATATTTTGATTTGGAAAGGATTACGAAGAATAAGGTAATTTCAACTATTTTTCTTAGAGACACATGGTCCACTCTGTCTGCACGCAAAATGCCACAATATACTTCAACACGATGATCTGTAAAATACGATATTGACCATAATAAAATAGAATTTTACGTGCTTTCTTGATCAATAATCATCAGAAAATGCGTTAGGGAGCCATACGATTTGCAAACGTATCACATTTTGATGATAAACTATTTTACTTATTGGATTTTAACCAATACATATTTTTTCAACTCTCTTGATATCAAGCATATGGTCCACTCTGACTGCACACTATAATCGATTTTCGCAGTTCAATCAAAAGAAAATTGTGATATAACTCTCGTAAAATGTAATATTAAGAAAATTGGGTGAATGTTCCAAGTAGCTTAAGTAATTCCTAATCAATTGCCCTAAAAATCTAATTTTCGTCAATTTTGTTACTTGGTCCCCTCTGACTTAACGCCGACCGCGTAATTATCATTACTGTTTTCTATATAATTTTGCCTTCTTTAAAAATAGGTCGTTCTTTCGAGTTATACTATCACAGCGGTTACTTTAGATATTTTCAAAGATATCTACTTCAAAATTATACTTGAATATCAAGAGATATATTTACCAAAGTTACGTTTTATTTTTTTAAACTTGGTATTTTTCGGCTGTCAGTCACAGAAAAGCGTTGATTATTTTAGATCATTGCCAACGTTTCGATCCTGTGGTTGGGATCTTTACCAGGGCTCGATGTGAATGTGAACCACAGGATAGAAACGTTGGCAATGATCTAAAATAATCAACACTTTTCCGTGACTATCTGGGTCATATTCCTACATACATCCTACATACATACATACATCCTACTAGGGTTAAACATTTTGTCCTAGTATTTTTTTTTTATTTCGACCCTGTATCTTCGACCCTTTTTCCTAGTTATATTTTTATTTCGACCTTTCGACCTTTTGACCACTTGTAATTTCGACCTTTTGTCTTAGTTGATCTTTCGACCTTTTGACCCTTCGACCTTTCGACCTTTTGTTCTTTCGACCTTTTGACCGTTAACCTTGTGACCTTCGACCTTTTGACCTTCGACCTTTTGACCGTCGAGCTTTTGTTATAGAACCCACGGGGAGCTTACATGCCCAACCGTAGGCTCGGTAGAATGCCAAATGGGGCACTTCCAGGCAGCTGAAAACCTCCTATTCAACCAAAGTCAAACGCTGCACCCATTCGCCCAGTGAACCATTAACCCGTGTAGTTTCAGGCAACAGGAAGCCCACGTGCCCAACGGTAGGCTCCGAAGAACGCCAAACAGTGCCCTTCCAGGCTGTTGAAAGCCTCCGCGTCCAACCTTAAACCCACTCAGGACAAAGTGCGCTGCAGAACACCGACCGGGACCCTTCAAGGTAGCGGGAAGCCTGTGCCCAACCGTAGGCCTCACCGAACGCCAAACAACCTTACAGGCCGCGGAGAGCTTCCTTGCCCAACCATAGACCTCACGCCGGACCCATCCGCCCAGTGCTACACCAACCGGGCACATTTAGGCAGTAGGAAGCCAGCGTGATCAATCATAGGCCAAAAGAAACGCCAACCGCCAAGCCAAGCCGCGGAAACCTACGTGTCCAACCTGCAACCCACTTAGGACCAAGTGCCCTGCGAAACACGACGGGACCCATTCCGGCCGCGGGAAGTTCAAGGGTCCGCTGGCTTCCCCGTGTCTACTCTGGAACCATTCTGGTCACGATCGTCCTCGAGCTCACTCAAGCCGTCCAGAGAAACTCCATCCGCGACCCATTTAGTCCGCAGTGGTCCAAACGGTGTTTCATGAACCTATGCTAACAGTCCGATATTAACGGTGATGCGACAGAGTATAACACGTTATGCATGAGTTTTTGAAGACTTTGCTCAGGCAACACAGTATGGACACACCGCGGTAATTTGTTACCCGGTTAAGGTTGCCAAATTTATGGATGAGAACAATGGATGCAACTTTCCATGCCTACGAAAATGTTCTACCTCGGAGCGAGCGGTTGACCAAATTTGAAACCGGAGTCGCGAGTCTTTGAGGAGGAGTGAAGGTATGTCGTCCGATGCTGATGCTTTCTTAATGTCGAGGTCTCTCATTAAATCCAAAAAAAAACTCAACAGAAAATTGGATAACAGGAAGATGGATATGGGTAATTCTCGCTGAGACCGGCCCACTATTTACACTTTGTCTTCAAAAATGTTTAAGGTACCGATTTTCTGAAAGCCCTCGCCTAAAAAGTAAGAAAAATGCATTTGGTTACTTAAATTGATGGACCCCCCGTTAGTTAGAGCCACAACAATTTTTGCAGACCCCTCGATTTTGGTCAAAGGGTGGCTCACTTAAACCGTTATAACTCGAAAGTTTCTCCAACAACCACCTCAAAACGAATTGTTGTTGAAAAGAGGGAAGACAGAGCTACTATTTACAATAATAAAAAGTTGGGTCGGCCATATTGATTTTGGCCGCCATCTTGGATTTATATACCAAAACATTTTTTTCACCATGAGGGCAACCACCGATTTTCAAAATTTTTGCATCAATTGAAAGCTGGGACATTTACACATAACATATCAAAAAATTAGAGATGTTTTTTTCTTCTTTCAAAAGTTATCTGCAGTTTTGTAAATTAAGCCACGTTTTCTCCATACATTTCACACGCACCGGCAAAGACATACAACAGCATCCGAGTTTACGCCTGCATGTATACATAAATGCGCGTGCCGCAAAATTTTGCCAAATCGGAGGTTCGTTTCCGTTTTTGACTGTTTCTCAATGATGCGGGCATTGTTTTTATAACTTTTTTAATGTTTTGAAAAGCTTAAACCTTTAGCTTTCCATTAGTGGGTTCAGAATTTTAATTCGTGTTCGTAAACACTGCGAAATAACGCTGCATTTATGTAAACGGTCGGCACCGGGTCCAGTGCGCAAAAGTGGCATGATTTACGAAACGGCAGATAACTTTTGAAAGAAGAAAAAGACATCCCTAATTTTTTTATATGTTTTGTATAAATGTCCCGGCTTACAATTGATGTGAAAAATTTGAAAATCGGTGGTTGCCCTCATGGTGAAAAAAAATGTTTTGGTATAAAAATCCAAGATGGCGGCCAAAATCAATATGGCCGGCACAACTTTTTATTATTGTTAATAGTAGCTCTATCTTTGGTCTTTTCAACAACAATTCGTTTTGAGGTGGTTGTTGGAGAAACTTTTGAGTAATAACGGTTTAAGTGATCCACCATTTGACCAAAATCGAGGGGTCTGCAAAATTTGCTGTGGCTCTAACTAACGGGGGGTCCATCAATTTGAGTAACCAAATGCATTTTTCTTATTTTTTAAGCGAGGGCTTTCAGAAAATCGGCACCTTAAACATTTTTGAAGACAAGATGTAAATAGTGGGCCGGTCTCAGCGAGAATTACCCATATCATGAGTAAGAATGTGAGAAAAGCAGTTACGACGTGCTACAGGCGACACTTTGCTGTAAACACCCTCGTAGAACCGCGTGAAAAGGTCAGCGGCCGCCTCTTTCGAGCCAGCTTGAACATTGTTGTAGCTAATGTTGAAAGGGATGCCCAGAACAAACAAAAAATCAAACTATGCCCCGAAAATCCGCTATGCTGCTTGCACTCTCACACAGCATTCTGCTGGATCTTTTCGGAAAATTTCCAGCACCAACCAGTCATAAGAAAATCTGCGAATATTTCTATATTTCAAGTGTATGTAATTGGAAGTCGCTGCGGGAAATACTTCAGCACTCTTGTCCAACAGAAAGTTGCATTCTTTAACAATAAAGTATAAATACAACTAAATTATTCAAAAAATATTTAAAAAAAAAATTGGCTATCGATACTTATTCCAAAAACCCAAAAATAATTGTAGGAATGGGCAAAAGGAATCTTGGTTAAATTTGCCTCCAACTGAAAGAAATAAAAAAACAGTCAAAAGTGCAAAACAACCGGTGTGGTGGACCACGGTTGAATGCTATGCCATCACAAACATGAAACATGGAAATACTGAACTTTTAAAGGACGTTGTAACCAGTTAACCACTACCAGTACAAAGAAGTGTGAGCAAATGTAAAAAAGTTATAAATATTAATAAACGAAGGGAATACAGCGAAGGAAATTTAAATAAATTTAATGTGTTTTCCCAATGTGGGGGAAGCTCTTAGCCTTTTTATCGTATTTTCAACGAATTCATGAGCTACCGCTTCGCGACGACCAACGGCAAGTGGGCCGAACGGCATCAAACAAAAAATTCTCATTAAAATGTTAAACATGAAACTGCGGCTTTCTGCCGGACACGCACTTCGCAACGATTCGAGTTTTGTATTTAAATTCATGAAGAGGTTTGAAACTGGTGAATAAAACCAAAACATAGCTACTCTTTTCATAAGCATTTTTCAGGATTTCTCATATCAGTGGCAATAGAATGATTGCAACACAATCCTCAAATAAAACCCTATGTAGTTTAATCGCATTTTCCCAACAGTACAATGACGGCAGGAATGTTGCTCACAATGAAAATCCACTGCCAAATCAGTGTGAATGTGAACTTCCTACTTGATTTGCATTAGACAGCGCACATTCAGTTTTATGCTTTCCGAAATGTGTACGGGCCACATTAAGCTAAACACATAAGAGCCTAATAAGAAATTACATAAATATTAATTTAATGTACAGTCTTTCGGTACGGGTAGTTTGTGCCAGGGCTTCGGTCAGTCCACTGCCACCACCGCACCGTACCGCCACCACCATGGATGCTTGTTTAACTAGATTTTCTTATGGCACACCTTCCCAAATGGTTGCGGGTCACCCACGCCCCACGACCTAGTCTAGGGCCGCCGAGCCGGTACAACTGCCGCCGTGTCCCGAACTTTTGTAATGTGAAATCCAGTCACCGCCACACTTCTTTGGCTGCCGTAATTTGCTAATAAAGCAGAGCTCAGTCAGCACACGGGGTTGCTTTCCGCTCACTGTGGTGTGAAAAGAAAAGTTGGATTAATTTTCATTTTTCTTGCTTGTGTTCATGTATGGAGCACGTGGACACAGATGTACAAATAATATCACACGTCACATGATTGATATCTATGATGATTGTTGAAAGGATGATTCCGGTAGCATTTTCAGCAGAACAAATCAAATTTACCTATAGCAGTGCTTTATAATATAATATTATAATTCGCTACCGGTGCGGTAAGATAGCCTATCGAAGCTGTTCAGCACCACGAAAAACGAGGACAGAAAAAAAAATGCGGAAGATACTCTCGGAAACCGACCCGGTAACGAAATAGAACTACGATTGGAACCTCGGAGCCAGGACCTTAAATGAACCTGAACGCCTTTTGGCTCGTGAATTGGAGAAAGTTGATGTGTGCGTGGCTGCTATTCAGGAAGTGCGGTGGCCCAAATCTGATGATCGTGAATTCAGGGCGGTGAAACTAGCTAACTTTGCTTCTGCTGGCCAACAGGTGCTACTGAACGCGTTCCTTATATCCAGAGTCACAGTAGCACAGTAGCGAATTCTTCTTCTCGTATGCTAGAGCGTCTTTTGTAACCGACAGGATAGTGTCTATGGTCGACCTCCCCTTCCGGAAGCCGAACTGGTTACTCGAGAGGCCATTTAAAACCTCGGTGTGCCTCAACATGCTATTGCGGATGATCTTTTCAAGCACCTTCCCTGTCGTGTCGATCAAGCATATGCGTCACTGGCGTAGCCACGGGGGGGGGGGGGTTTAGGGTTAACCCCCCCCCCCAGAGCCAAAATTTGTGGAACAAATTTTCAGTATAAAGCGCTTTGCGACGAAAAAATTTTCGGCTGCGCCGGTTTTTGCAAACTACGAATACAATTACTCCTTACTGTTTACAAAATGTAACTGTCAAATCAAAAAAGGTATCATTGACCGTTGAAAACCCCTCCCAGAGACAATTTCTGGCTACGCCACTGATATGCGTCTATATGCCGACTGGTCTCCGGGTGGTTTCCCCGCCTCTGGCAATAGAACCAGGCTCTACCTCTTCCGAACATCTGCGAAAACTCCCTTGTTCAGACATTTCTGCATAGCAGACCTGAACATCTCGGGAGCCTCTGTAACAGTTACTTTTAAGACCAGGTTCGAAACTTCGTCCGGACCAGGGGCCTTACCTACACTAAGGAACTTTGCTATCCCCGTAAGTTCCACATCAGTGACTCTCTCCTCATCGCCAGCTCCAGTCCCCGGCTGCCCTACGAAAGGAGGCCAAGGACAAGGATCATAACGCGGAAAAGGTCCCTCGATGATCATCTCCAACATATCTGGAGATTGCTGTGTAGGAGCCATTAAACCTCTCGTCTTGGCCATTACGATCCTGTAGGCATCACCCCACGGATTCGCATTGGCACTCTGACAGGGACCCTCGAAGCTGGCTTTTTTGGTTGTTCTTTCTTGGCCTTCAGCATGACTTTTGCAGCGGCAAACACCACCCGCCGTTCGTTTCGCTGTCCCTCAGATGCTGCATCCGCCTCCTAGCCCGTGCACAGGCGCGGCGCAGGTCCGCAATCGCTTGAGTTCATCAATAAGCCGGTGGTCTCCCATTTTTAGGTTGGACTCGCCTAGACATGGTCCCATCACACGCACGCGAGAGCACCGCTACCAGCTCGTCGCTGTCAAACCAAGTAGGTTTCGCTTACGGCAAAGCGCCTCCCTTAATACCCCTTCGTCGAAGTATGATGTCTTCCACCTGCGAGGACTTGGCCTTGGCCTAGCTGCCGCTTCCTCTACCCGCTGCCTGCTGTTGTTGTAGTCGATACTGTAGCAAACCGCCAGGTAATCGCTGTGAGTGTAGCCAGGGATGGGAATACTCACTTTCAAAGAGTTACACTCACTTGCTATTTACTCAGCTCAGAAACGTGAAATCAAGAAACGATGTATGTACGACTTTTGCCTTGTGTTTTGGTCTAAAAGTTTGCCGAATAGAGTAGGTGTCGCACACGCATACCAAAGGGGCTGTCCATAAACCACGTGGTCATGATGGGGGGGGGGGGTTCGGCCAATGACCATTTTGTATGGATAAATAAAATATCGTGAAGAAGCTGCAAAGGCAACTCTCCACAAGGTGAATGTAAATTACACATAGCTACACTTATTGTCTACTCTCCAGTTCAAACTACTTGTTAGGCCAAAACTACAAAAAGTAACGCCAATAATCGACTCCGCACCGTTCCGACTAAAGGTACTCTTGGTACCGACATTAGCCAGGTCGACATCTAGTGTCGCCAGTGTTTCTAGCAGGATCTGACCCCGTTGGCTCGTGAGGTGGCATCCCCGTTCCAAGGCCCTGCCATTGAAGTCACCCGCTATTATCACCGCACGGGAATAAATTCGTTGCTGGATCCATGACTAAAATGTTTGGAAATCATAAAACTTGTCGCTTCATGATATTGTAACTACAAGTCATGATATCATGGCGTTAACAACGATTATTATGAATAATAATAATTGATTCCATCAACAAAAGCCATGGCCGTCAAAAGCGTCATGAAAAAATTAAGCTCGTTTTCATAAATTGAATACCATAAAGCATAGTCATGGTAGCATGGCTCTGAGTCATAAAACTATGACGCTGAGTCATCTCAACCAGACGCTGAGTCGTATAAACATAACGCCGAGTCATAAAATCATGAATCACAACAAACGAATTTGGGTACTGTAAGCGTTACGCAAACCCTCGCGCAGAATCACCTACGCCATTTTTGTCACTTCCGTCAAGGCGCCTTTTGTGAGCGGCAGTGTTTTCCGGTGAGATTTTTTTTGGTTTTCGAAAAAGTGTAGTGAATTGTTCTTACTTAAATAGTAGTAAACTATATAATTATTGAACTACATTCCTAAAGTTGAAAGTGAAAAAACTCTATATTCCGGCACAAAACTCCGGCCAGCTTCATCAGCAGCAGAACAATCAAGCTCACGTAATGATTTTATTACTACTAACAATTTATACAATTAAGCCTTGCTTTATTTTATTATATATATTTTTTTAATAGAAATCTTTTCGTTTCTATGCAGACGGCGGGCGACATGGAATATAAAATCAGCACGCGCTTGGATTTCCTTAAGGAAAATTCCGAGAACCTTAATTTGCAGCCGCAAATTGTTTCGGTTGGGGCATCGCGGGGAGAAGGAGCGGTGCTCGTTATTTTCGGGGGAGCGGAGTACAGGGCAGACCACATCCTCCATGCCATTTGCATTTGCATGCAGGTATCAGTAGGTCGGCTCTAGAGGCACGTTCTCCTCCATTTGGGAAATTTGTGCCATCGCCATGAACACGAGCCTATTCATCATTTACCTGACGGAGAAGGGAAGGAAAAAGGATAGGAGATGGGAAAGGACAGGTAAGGGAATAGGATCGTCATACTCGCAAAAGCGTACCACAATGGGTTCACATAGCGTCCTGAAAAGGACACTGTAATAACGCATAAGCGTGCCACAATGGGTGCGAACAGCGCCCTGAGAAGGGCACTGTGATAATGCATAAAGCGTAAAGAGAGCCTATAGCTCTTTACCACAGCGGGTCAAGAACAACAGAACGTCCTGAAGATTCAGGTTTCTGAAGTCAGTTTCACTAAATAAGTGTTTCCCGAGTACTCGGAAACGCAATTGCGCAAAAGCTGGACAGTTACATATTAAATGATACGAAGTTCCATAATCGGATTCACAGCTATCACATGCAAATGAATCAGCTTGCTGAATATTCGCCATGTGCTAACTGAGTCGGCAGTGGCCAGTCAATGCTTTGACCAGCATGCTGCAATTCTGCTTTGACAGATTTGTTAGATACTTTGCCACCCCTAGAGATGGCTCAGTACAATACAATTTTGTTTGACGACATGACTCCAAACTATTCCAGTATTGTTTGTGCTGAGTGGCAGCCCAGGTGTCAATCTGAAGCTTCACCCAACACTTGGATACCGGAATAGCTGGCTCAGGGCCAATGAAGTCATGTGATGCTCCAGTGCGAGCTAACTCATCAGCCAATTCATTTCCAGCGATGGAAGAATGGCCAGGTACCCATACAAGGTGAACAGCGTTTGCTGAATTCAGCTCCTCGATTTGAGTTCGACAAGCGATAACTATCTTCGACCTGGAGTTGGCCGAAGCAAGTGCTTTAATAGCAGCCTGGCTATCTGAACAGAAGTATATTACTTTGCCCATTACGTGCTGCTGAAGTGCTGATTGCACTCCGCACATAAGAGCAAAGATTTCGGCCTGAAAAACGGTGCAGTGTCTGCCAAGTGAATAAGACTGATACAGCCTTAGCTCACGAGAATAAACACCAGCACCTGCTCGACCTTCTAGAAGGGAGCCATCAGTGTAACATACGATGCCGTCTGAAATACTTCTCTCCAGATAACCAGATGTTCACTCTTCCCGGGAAGGGAATTTCGTGGAAAATGTCCTATATGGAAAATTACAAGCAATTGTAAGATCACTTGGAGCAAGGACAACTTTGTCCCAATTCACCAAAAGTGGAAACAACGAGGTGTGTGTTGAACTGCGGTTCACAGGAGTTTCCTCTAGTAAACCGAGTACCCATAGACGGTAAGTGCAAGAAAGTGCTTCTTGTTTGAGATGAATGTGTAGTGGGACAACGTCAAAGAGAACTTCGAGCGCTGCCGTGGGAGTTGAAGAGAACGCTCCAGACATCGCCATTAAGCACATCCTTTGGAGATGGCCTAACTTTGATTGGACCGTTCTCACTTCGCCCTTTTGCCACCACACAAGACATCCATAGGCCAATATTGGCCGAACAACAGTTGTGTAGATCCATTTGATATACTTGGGTTTTAGACCCCAAGTTGTACCAAAGGTTCGCCGGCATTGCCCGAAGGCCATACAAGCTTTCTTGATTCTGAACTCAACATGAGGTGTCCAGGAAAGCTTGGAATCAAGAATGACTCCAACGTACTTTACCTGTTCAGTCACATTGATTTCAGAATCAAAGAGACGTAAAGTTCGAACACCATTACGGTTTCGCTTTTCCGTGAAAAGTACAATAGATGTTTTACTCGGATTTACCGAGAGGCCATATTGGCGACACCAACCCTCAACTACCTGAAGAGCGTTTTGCATCAGGTCGAAAAGGGTGCTGATGCACATACCGACTAACAATGTTAGGTAGTCGTCGGCAAAACCATAAGTAGGAAAACCGCTATTATTGAGTTGCCTCAATAGCGTATCTGCTACGAGATTCCATAAAAGTGGTGATAAGACTCCCCCTTGGGGGCATCCACAAACACTCAATTTCCTAATCGCCGCTTGACGCAATGTCGAGAAGAGATGTCGGTTTTTGAGCATTTGGTGAATCCAATTGGAAATCATTGGAGATATACCATGACCCCGTGCGGCTTCCAATATGGCATCGAAAGGCACGTTGTCAAAGGCACCCTCGATATCTAAGAAAACACCCAAGCAGGATTGCTTTTGAGCGAATGCCTTCTCGATATCGTAAACAACTTTGTGTAAAAGAGTCACAGTGGACTTTCCAGATTGGTAAGCATGTTGGTTCACATGAAGAGGCACATTGGCCAGATAAACATCACGGATGTGATGATCCACAATGCGTTCTAAGCATTTCAGAAGAAAAGAGGTCAAACTGATAGGTCTGAAGCTCTTTGCTTCTTCATACGACGCGCGACCCACTTTCGGAATAAACTTCACAGTAATATCTCGCCAGGATTTGGGAATATACCCTGTAGCAAAACTGCAAACAAGTAGTTGTTTCAAAACATGTTTGAAATGATCAAATCCCTTCTGAAGCAAAATAGGATAAATCCCATCTGCCCCAGGAGATTTGAAAGGAGCAAAGCTATTAAGTGCCCATTCAATCGATTCTAAAGTTATGATACTCCGAGCCGAAGCTAAAGAATCATAACTACAAGAAAAGACATCAGGTTCATCCGAAGATGTAATATCCACACATCCGGGGAAGTGTGTACTGAATAAACATTCTAAAACTTCCTCATCAGAGGAAGTGAAATCACCATTTGGCAAACGAAGTTCGTTCACTTGAAAATCCTTAGATTTTGCAAGGATTTTGTTCAATCGACTGGCTTCACTCAGACTGGAAACATTTGTACAAAGGTTTTTCCAGCCGGATCGTTCAGCAGACCGAAGAGCTTTCTGGTAGGCCTTGCGAGCCGACCTGAAAGCTT
This sequence comes from Aedes albopictus, assembly GCF_035046485.1. Classification (NCBI taxonomy): domain Eukaryota; kingdom Metazoa; phylum Arthropoda; class Insecta; order Diptera; family Culicidae; genus Aedes; species Aedes albopictus. Next base: position 190,903,497 of record NC_085138.1, read on the forward strand.
CCGATCCAGCCGAACGTCGTCTGTTCCAACTCTTTCTACATTGTTTCCTGAGCTTCGCCAGATCGGAGTTCCACCAAGGGGTTCCTCTTGTGGTCTTCACAGACCGCAGAGGGCAGGCTTCTTCAAAAGCTTCCATGATGAAGGCCGTTGTAGTATCAACGGCATCATCTAAATCACTTGGAGTGTCAATTGATGGTGAGTATCCATGAAATTTGGCTGCAACCAAATCGGTAAAGAGATCCCAGTTGGTTGACCGGGGATTCCTGAAACGCAAAGTTTGCGAAGTAAAATTCACATGTTCAAACAAGATGTAACGATGGTCAGATAAAGATTCTTCATCTGACACATGCCAATTGGTCAGCTCATGACTAATTCTGCTAGAGCAAAGCGTTATGTCTAACACTTCCTCTCTACCAGATACCATGAAGGTTGGGCGGTTGCCTATGTTTAGTAATCCAAGATCTGTACTACTCAAGTATTCCATCAAACTGGAGCCTCTCAAATTGATGTCTGAGCTGCCCCAGATTATATGGTGAGCATTAGCATCACTACCAACAATTAGCGGAAGGCCTTTTGAAGTGCAGTATGCAATGACTTGCTTGAAAGCATCCGTAGGGGATGGTTCATCATGCGGTAAATAAACCGAACAATAAACGTATTTCCTGTTGAGGTTTCCAACAGATATATCTATTATGATAGCACATACATCTCTGGTAGTTAGTTCAGAGATGAGTGTAGCAACGATTGCGTTGTTGACAAGCACACATGCTCGAGGCATGACACGTGAGTTTGCCATTTCATTTTTACTGAAAGTAGCAAACACCGGATTCACAAGGTTTCCTAAATAGAAATTCCCCTTACGAAAGTAAGGTTCTTGGACTAACGCCACTTGGGCTGTACCATTTTGCATAAGTCTACAAAGATTGATCGTTGCTGTTCTTTTGTGCTGAAGATTGATCTGAGCTATCCTAACCGTAGCCACTACCCAAACTAGGCAAGATTAAACTCTTAACAATCACAGCACAAAAAAGAACAGCAACAATAAAGCCAGATCGGTATCGAATTGAGTGCGCCAAAGGCAAGGATGCACAGAATACACTGTGTAAAACGCATAATGCGAAACCATATAGGTGAAAATCTAAACTAATTAATAACATCTTCATAATCCCGCCCTTATTCAGCCTCAAGAATGAGGTTGAAGAAGGGCAGCTGATTGTCTCGGAGAAACACAAGGTCCACCGCGCTATTGCTCCGGTTAGCACAGTAAGGGCAAATACTGTGGAGGGTGCCCTGGTACTCCACAGGCTCCGTTTGCGGTTAGGTTTTTATTAGACCCCCCTAGCCATTCATTCCTAGGCACGGTAAGCATAAAGCCGCATAACACCATGAATTAGGGGTCACCTGATTAGTGGATTCCTACCACTGGAACAGGCGGTCCGTAGTGCTATTCTTAGCCAGTTGAACTAACCGCTACCGACACTACACAGCTATCTAGGCTGATCGGGAAAAGAAGTTGATATTGGAGATCAACTTCATACGGGCCCGAAAAGCCGTAAACAATTTATACAATTAAGCCTTGCTTTATTTTATTATATATATTTTTTTAATAGAAATCTTTTCGTTTCTATGCAGACGGCGGGCGACATGGAATATAAAATCAGCACGCGCTTGGATTTCCTTAAGGAAAATTCCGAGAACCTTAATTTGCAGCCGCAAATTGTTTCGGTTGGGGCATCGCGGGGAGAAGGAGCGGTGCTCGTTATTTTCGGGGGAGCGGAGTACAGGGCAGACCACATCCTCCATGCCATTTGCATTTGCATGCAAGTGATATATGTTTTGAATCTCCAGTATGCACCAGACTGCAAGCCCCTGTGGATGTTCTTGCAGGCTCATCTGTTCAAAATCCCAGCGGTAGATCTACCCAAAAGCACCCGCGATTTACTGCGGGCTATTGAGTAGGTTGAAGGCACAATGATGAATAAATATTGACAAATACCAGAATCATAAAAATTACTTCAATATTCAGGAGCCTTGTTCATGATTTCAGAGTGCGTGCTTCACGATAACATGACCTTAAATGCCACTTTGCACCAATTAATCCGATAGTATAAATTACAAATACTAGAATCATGCATACTGCTTATGTTTTTATAACATTAGGTAATAAATTTAGAACATGCTTTATGATAACATGACCAGTACTACCATGTTTCGCAAATCGATCCAGTACCATAAATGACAAATACTTGCACCATGAGTAATGCTCAAGCTTTCATAAATTTAGTTCATAGTTTGAGTACGTACTTCATGATAATATGAACCGACTTACCAAATTTCGCTAATAAAACTGGAACCATAAATGACAACTACTAGTTCTATGAATACCGCTTCTGGTTTTATGAATCTGGCTAATAATCCTGGTATTCATGGGCATAATATCATGACGTAACTTACAAATTTTTGTCAATAAATATTAAAAACGTAACGTCAAGGTGACGTTACGGCAACATGAGTCATGAAATTATTTCCTTTTTTTGTGGTGCATATCTATAACATGAAAACACACATTTTACGCGAAATCATGAATCATTTAGCAGGTTCCAAGCAGCGGATTTTTTCCCGTGCGGCCTTCGCCCTGTCTGCACGGTCGTCATACAGCCCAGCATTTGCGTGAACTGTTCGATCGGCCACCGCGGAAGTGCATAACAACTACAGAAGAAGACCCCGTTTACTTTCGGCGACCACGAAGCCCTCATAGACAGTAGACACCAATTCCTGGATGGGGTATTGGTTCGTCGTCCATATTGTGTTCCACTCCTGTTCAGGTATCTGTTGAGCAGATTTTTCCCTTATGGTTTTGAAAAAAAGCGGTCGCATATTCCTGACTCCACGGCCTGACGCTCAATCCTGGTGGAAGAGGCGTCCATACCCCTCAAGAGGGAGACTCCGAGGATCGAACAACTTACGAATAACACCACAAAGAATGTATGATTGCTGGTGGCCAACGTTGATCCGGCCGTGGTAATGATGATGAAGTGATTCTAGGTGGTGGAAAGGTTGCAACGTTTGATGTTGTGGACGAATTTGTTAATCTTGGTACTCTCGTAACGTGACGAATGTCCCATGCATTTTCCTATCATGAGGCCGAGAAATTTCACCTTTAGCTTTCCCGGGAAGCTTACCAGACTGATAAGAGCAACGATGGACGGTGTGCAGAACAGCGTAAGGGCTTCCGGGTGAACTATCCAGTTCATTCGAATCTCGACGGGGACTACGACAAGGTGATGAACTTTCCTGCCTACTATTCAACATCGCCCTGGAAGCTGTTATGCGACGAGCCGGGCTCAACAGCCGGGGTACGATCTTCACGAAATCCGGCCAATTTGTCTGTTTTGCGGATGACATGGATATTATTGCTAGAACATTTGGAACGGTGGCAGAACTGTACACCCGCCTGAAACGCGAAGCAGCAAAGGTCGGACTGGTGGTGAATGCGGCTAAGACAAAGTACATGCTGGTAGGTGGGACTGAGCGAGACAGGACAAGCCTTACGATAGACGGGGATACTTTCGAGGTGGTAGAAGAATTCGTCTACCTCGGTTCCTTGCTAACGGCGGACAATAACGTGAACCGTGAAATACGAAGGCGCATCATCAGTGGAAGTCGTGCCTACTATGGACTCCAGAAGAAACTGCGGTCAAAAAAGATTCACCCCCGCACCAAATGTACCATGTACAAGACGTTAATAAGACCTGTGGTTCTCTACGGACTGGGCTGCAAAACGGTGAGTCGATAAGGAGAGCGTCCAACATAGCTCTGGTCCTCACAAGTTCCTACATCATTCTTCCACGGGTCAAGCGATGACAAAGACCGCCAGCTAAGAGTTGTGTGCTTAGCTGGTAGTGCAGCCTGGGCACTGTTGTCCTTCTGACTTCAGCTAGATTGAGGAGGTACGATCCGAGCTTTGGTCATCCAGCGGCTGAGTAAGAAACGCTGCACCACGCCCAGCTAGATCCAAGGTGGTAGCCCCATCAGCGTGGTCGTCCTAGTGTTGGTTGGGACGTTCAACAGAACTAGCACGATGACCCTCCGGCAAGACAGGAGTGTTGGCGTAGGCCCAATAAGCCACCTGTAAAAATCCCCATTGCGAATAACATAAGAGAAAATACGACTTTGTATCGGCAAAGACCCACGCGACGAAAAAGGGCTACGATTGGCAACTTGGAACATGGAATTGCAAGTCACTGGGTTTCGCAGGATGTGACAGGATAATTTACGACGAACTACATCCCCGCAACTTCGAAATCGTGGCGATGCAGGAACTTTCTACCTTCTACCAAAGCTGTGCCATCACCAATGAACTGGGAACCGGATTTATAGTGTTGGGCAAGATGCGACAACGTGTGATCGGGTGGCAGCCGATCAACGCAAGGATGTGCATGTTGAGAGTTAAGGGCCGTTTCTTCAACTACAGCATCAGCAACGTCCACTGCCCACACGAAGGGAGACCTGATGACGAGAAAGAAGCGTTCTACGCGCAGTTAGAGCAAACATACGATGGTTGCTCGCCGCGTGACGTGAAAATCGTTGTCGGAGACATGAACGCGCAGAATCAATGTGACTGAACAGCAAAACATGAACTTTTAATAAAACTTTGACTGAAGCCGAACTATGTCAAATGGATAAATACAACTGTTATTCGACCAATATGTGATGTTTTGTGTGATGACTACTTTGTCGATTTTGATGTTTTCTAATGATTATTACGCGATGC